>NC_048286.1:3077514-3377514 GCF_009762535.1 Notolabrus celidotus | reverse complement strand
TTTCCCCTGATATCAAGCACATTACTAAATCTCCATATATCAGTCCCTCCAGGATTTCGCGGGATGTTTTTTGTGATTGTTGCGGCCCAAAAAGCCTGATTTTGCGACAGCTTCTTGAAAAAAATTGCGGTGAAAGTTGCAATTGGTTTTTTTTTGCTTTTGTCCCCCAATAACAGCACAGGGGCAAGTAAATATGCTAAATTACAGTTGTTTTTAGAAAACATTCTTGATGTGGCCACTGTGACTGTATTTTGATTCTCTTGATTCACAGAAAAATGCCATGAAAGGGCTGTATTGCACATTTCGGCAGTCCCTGAATGCACCTCGTAGCGACTGGTGCACAGTCAGTTCACGGCACTCTGAAGTGAATCTGCATCTTTGATGACAAGGAGTTGATCAAAACTTACTGAATGTGTCTGATGTTTCACCAAACTGGAATAAATCAAGCTGTAGATGCAGAGCTTTTTACGGTAACCACGGCAACAACGTCAAACATCAAATATTGAACAGACGTCCCCCGGTTGTGTCTTTGTCACTAACACACACCGGGGGTAAAAATCATCAATGAAGATGAGACAGATGCATGGAGGAGGGAGAGCTGGTTCATACAGCACACCTGCTGCAGGTAGAGACCAAGCTAACACTGAGCCCCTCAATCTATAAATAATAATGTTGTCATGGTCACTTGTCCTGCCTGCTGTCCCCTCTTTTCACCTGTTCTCTGTGCGTGTTTTGCTGTTGAAAAGTGCCGATCAAGTGAGGACTTACGTTTATGTTCCAAGGAAGTCAAATTGATGACAAAACCGATGACGTGCAGCGGCTGGGATTGAGGTAATTGGTCAAATTTGCGGGACTGTTGCGCTGATTGTAAAAAATTGCAGGGCCGCGAAAAAATCGCGCTGATTGGTTGAATTTGCGTTGATAGTTGCGATCGCGAAATCGCAACTTCCTGGAGGGACTGATATATGCTCCAGATATGATCCAGATTAGGGGGGTCGCAATAACCGGTTTTGACGATAACTGTCTTTTAAAAAAGAAAACGCTCAGAAGAAGTGCTCTACTGCTGCTATCTCTATCTATATTGTAAAACAACTACATCTTTTAGAGCAAATGACCTTTTCCATACCGCTTCAAAAAGAACTGGGGGAAAACGATGGGAGAAATGTTGTTTTTATTTTACCAGGGAAAAGAATTCATCGTAAATATGCGTGACCAAGTATGCATTTTGTGTATTATCTCATCTAAACTTAAGCCGTCTTGTACAGATCAAGCCATGACCTCATATTTTTGTGTTCTTGTGTGTGTGTGTGTAAGTGTGTAGGCATGTGTGTAAACCAAGCGGCAAACTCCGGTCTCAAACGATGAAGCCAATGCGGAAGTGATATAAACTGCAATACATCGAAAATCCGCTTGAGGCTGGCTGCAGAAACACCAGAAACCACATAGATATGAATGGGAAAAAGACGATCTTTGCAGCATTAATAAACATGTTTACAGCCTGGTTCAAAAAACGGCTTGGCCCTATGAAGCTAATCTCTCTAATGGCACACTCTGTACGGGGGGTGAATTTTTTTCTAACGTGACGGTTCAGAAGATATTAAGATTATGAGTTTTGCCCAAATAAGGACATGACTGACGTGACTCCCGGTCGGGAACACACAGCCATTGGCTAAGAGGCTCACACTATGTCACACTCTGCCTGGTTGAGTTCCGCATTACCAATATGGCTGCCGCCGTCGATTTGCTTCAAAACAGCTCTCAGGAACAGATGGGTGACATCACGGATACTACATCCATATTTTATACAGTCTATGGTGTAAACATTTGGGGTGCAACAATAAGTGTATCTGTATCGAGCCGTTCAATACAGTGGTCACGGTTCGGTACGTCCTATGAACCGAACAATACGCAATTTTATATTTATTTCATCAACTTCTGGCGAGGGGCTCACCTCTGGTTTTAAGCCTCGTTTTGGGGAGACCAATAACAACTGGCCAGATGATCTCAGTGTCCTGGCAGGGACGTGGTAATGGAGAAGTTTGGTCAGGTACTGGGGGGGCTAGGCCATTAAGGGCTTTAAAACCCAACAATAACATTTTAAAATCTATTCTAAAAGCAACCGGGAGACAGTGCAGTGAAGCTAGGACAGGGGATATGTGGTCACACTTGCGTTTGCCAGTGAGGAGACGGGCAGCAGCGTTCTGTACCAGCTGCAGGCGGTGCAAGAGGGAGTGGTCCAGGCCAAAATACAGAGAGTTACAGTAATCCAGCTGAGTGTTAATAAAAGCATGGATTACTGTCTCAAGATCTCTCTGTAGCAGGTACCCCTTTACTCTTGATAAAATCCTCCAATGATAAAAGCTGTTTTTAACAACTGAACTAACATGGCGATCAAATTTCAGCCTGTCATCATATATTACACCGAGATTCTTAACTGATGACTGGATGTTTGGTGTAAGGGGGTCCAGAAAACCAGCTGGGACTACATCCAAACATTATGACTTCTGTCTTTTTTTCATTTAAGTGCAAAAAGTTTGCAGACATCCAGGACTTGTCATTCAGGCAGTCGAGCAATGTTCTAACAGAATCATTGGATTTTGAAGTTAAAGGCATGTAGATCTTAACATCATTGGCATAACAGTGAAAGGAAATATTACATTTCCTGAAAATTAACCCCAATGGCAGCATATAGAGCAAGAAAATAATCTGCCTGAGGATGGAGCCTTGGGGGACCCCAGAGGTGAGGGGAGCTGAGGATGAGGTGAATTCATCTAGTTTCACAGAGAAACTCCGATCAGAGAGGTAGGACTGGAACCATGAGAGAGCAAAGCCTGTAATGCCCACCCACTGCTCCAGTCATGCCAAGAGGATCCCATTATCGACAGTGCCAAAGGCAGCTGTTTAACAGGATGCATTGTTTGTTGACACTCTGGAACTTTCGCAAAAGGGCGAAAACGAAGCATAGACAGAGTGAAAATCTAAAGACATGATCTGTGGACATTAAGACAAAGATATCAGAGAGGTTACCCATCTGTGGTCTCACACGCAAACTCTCCGTCCCTGCAGCAGCTTGTGATTTCGATACAGTCTGCATATTGTTGTCAGATGTTGGTGCTCAAGTGCTGAAGTTTCAGACTCTCTCTTCACCTTCCTCGTCTCATGTTCAGAGTATTTTAACAAAGAAGAGATGAACAGTAAAGTTGTAGACTCATCCAACTGATAATGTTGTTTTTTTCCCCAAAAAGTTTTGCATAAAGATCATAAGATCACTATATCGTGAATTTTCTGGCCACAATATTCATAAAGTGAGATGCTGATGTTGTGACAGCACTACTGTGGTGATTATGGTGCTGTGACAATTTTGACTTTAAGTTTTAAAAAGAACATACCTTGTTTTATTCAATGTGTGTCTTATATAATAGGATCAATACAGCACTTCTTTAAACTAAATAGCAACAGTGGACCATTTGTTTCTGCTGTCTGCTTCATTTCAGAGATAAATATTGCATTTGAAGAACCAAAAAAACTGATATTTCTCAGATTAAGATGTTTTATCATCAGTTTATGAAGCAGGACACACCATCAGACATTGAACTGTCACTAAAGTGCCGTTTGAAGTTATTCCACCTGTGACAATAACTACTATTACATTTGTGAAAGTCAGAGGTATTAACATTTTTCTATTTCTGCCGTGCATTTCCATTCTTCTTTCCTTCTTTCTCAATGAGAGTAATCCATAAAATAGGTCGCTATTGATGTCTGATTCATACATGAGTGATTCATCACTGATTCACTTTGATAAAGATAGCAGCATGATATTTTGTTCTCGCCGTCACAATCAAAAGCATGATGGCAGGTAATCATCAAAGAAAACTGTGGTCTTAGTTTCTGTTTCGAGGTCTGATGTACAGTGAGCTCTCTGCTGTGAGGTAAAGCCTTCTTATGCTCATAAATGTTGATGCTAACCTTTTGGCTGAGTGTTTTTATAATGCATTATCACTTACAAAGTATTGTTAAACACTAAAGGTTTGGCGCTTCGTCCCCTCCTCTGTATTCTCCACAATCTCCCATTCAGTCAAATCATCCGTCGTCACGGTCTCCGCTTCCACTGCTACGCTGACGACATCCAAGTTTACATCTCCACCAACTCCATCACTGCTCCAACCCTCTCCACCCTGACCAACTGCCTGACAAAAATAAAATCCTGGATGCAAAAAAACTACCTCCAACTCACCTGTGAGAAAAATCTGACCTCTTAATCATCGGCCCCAAATCCCTCACCACGACCACCAACAACTTCAACCTCTCCATCCACAATGCTTCCCTCACTCCGTCCTCACATGTTCACAACCTCGGTATGATTTTTGACTCCCATCTCACTCTGGAACATCACATCAACCACATCACCAAAACCACCTTCTTCCACCTGAAAAACATCGCCCGTCTCCGTCCATCTCTCTCCTTCTCCACCACCGAAACCCTAATCCACGCCTTTATCACTTCCAGACTCCATTACTGCCACAGCATCTTCTACGGCCTTCCTTCAAAACAACTCAACAAACTACTATATATTAGGGATGGGCATTTCAAGCCGAAATACTTTTGGATAATCATTCTTCTTCTGTTGCCTAATGTGTTTAGAAATCAGCCTTAAGACGCTCTATATCCACCGTCTGGCGGGAATACTGTATTACAACCAGGCACCGGTAACAATGATGAAAAATTTTATTTTTAAAATAAGAAAATATTCAAAGTAACAATCCGATTTTTACAAAGTGAACGAATATTTGAAAATCATTGCCCATCCCTACAATATATCCAGAACTCTGCTGCCCTCCTCCTCCCCCACAAAGCCCTCCATAACCAGGCCCCCTCCTCCCTCACCAACCTGCTCCACCACCACACCCCCTCCCATAACCTCTGATCCTCCAACACTCACCTCCTCTCTCTACCACCTGACACCAAGCACCGAACCTGGGGGGTAGAGCTTTCTCTGTCGCCGCCCCCACCCTCTGGAACGCCACTAAACATTCAAAGCTGCCCCAACTGTCCACTTTGAAAACACTCACTAAAACCCACCTGTTTACAACTGCCTTTAATGTATGACTGCTTTTAAATGTACTTGATGCTTTTCATTCGTGTTTTTATTAATCTGTTGTTCCATATGATGTTTTTATCCTCTGCGCAGCGTCTTTGAGTATTCAGAAAAGCACTTTATAAATAAAATGTATTATTATTACTGTAGTGACTACAAAGAGCAAAAAGCTGCGGAGAGGCTGAGGTTGGGAGGTTAGAAAAGTGTCTGACGCACTAAAAGCAGAAATCACTGATGTACAAAAAAGTTGTATTCATGAAAAAGGATAATCATCTCATGATAAAGTGCACAAACAGATTGTTAAAGTGATCAAAAGAAAATAGCAAAAATAGAGGTTAACAAAAAGTACAGAGACCCAGCTCACCCCCCCTCTCTACCTCCAAACAGAAGAAAACAGGTGACCTACATGAACAGAATATCCCCGCCCCTAACACATGACCCCTAAATTACCTAATTTACTGACCCCACAACAAACCATAATGTAAACAAACAACAAAAATAACACCACAAAAAATATACACACAATATCCTACCCTAAACCTCAAAATAAGATACTATAAACACTCACATCCCTCATGGCTCCTACAATTACTATTACTAAAACCATCAGAGAAGAGGATCTGCTCTGCTCGTTAAAGAATAAGTCAGCCAGGTGTAAAGGTGTGACTCCTCTCAGTTTAAATCAGAACTGGGCTGCAATGTTATTAGCTTTATTGGACTGTGACTTCAAAGACAATGCTAATTAGTGGGATAATGTAATGTTGTTGGGGCACAGTTAAGTATCAGCTCTCTCTTAATAATGCTATGAGTTATTTTATATTGAAACAGAGCTGCTTCACTTATTAATACAGGCTGAATTCTTCCTCCACCTCTGCTGCTGACTTGAGTGACAGCTCAACTGACACTGCCCCGACGCTGTTAACTTCGCCCTACTGGCAAAACCATGCAGGCAGACTCATGTCTTATGAATAATGTGCATGCATTATTTGATCCTAATGTAAAGAGGCCTCGTCGTAACGTCCTTGAATTAAACTAAAGCTGTTACACCCCGCTGCCTGAGAGCGGGGAGATAATTCATGAGGCTGAAGAAGCACCGGTGCATCAGTTTGGAAACGAACGCTGGTGCTGTTGTGATCTGCATGTGTGTGTGTGTGGTGGAGGTTCATACCATCAGGATGGGGAAGCTCTCCTGTCCAGCTTTGAAATCAGCTCTGTTGCACAGACCGGCAACCCGAGACAGAGAAGTCCAAGTAGCAGAGCTCTTGTCAAAACCCGAACCTGTGAGAATAGCAGAGGGAGCTGTGTTAGACTGTTTTTATTTGAAAGTAGGGCTCATGCAGTATTTATGCCACTGACTTAACTCTCCCTTCACAGAGTAGCACTGAGTGTAGTTGCTAAACAACAGGGGTCAGTTAAGATGAGCAATCACTTGACAAAAGTGGTTTCTCAGTCCTGCAGTGTTAAAAAAAAACAACATCTATTTTTTAAGGAGAGCGTCAGAAATCTCCTGCATCCAAATTTTTCCTCCTGATTGTCCCAAAAATGACCCTCAGTATTCTGCAGCCGCCTGCATTCATTTTTTATTATGTTCCCAGACTCTCTGGAGCGGCCTCTGTCCCTGTTATTGTGAAAACAGAATGTGGATGCGGTGAGCAACAGCGAGTACACAGCAGCAAACTGTGGTTGCAGTTGTTGAACCCGGCAAAGCGAGGTGCAAAAACCTGCTAAAGCTGCAAAAATAGTCTGCACGCCTTAAAAAATGAATTCACTCTGTTTCCTCAAGCGCTCGCTCTGTTTCAGCTGCACAGCCCTTCTCAGCACTATTGGCTATTCATTGTTGCACAATCGTCTGACTCAACACTCATTGGTATGCATGCAGCACCTGTTGTTTCGCCTTCCAAACCTTTCTATTATTGCTAACAGCTTCTTTGAAATTTGGCTCCATTTGTGCCTTTTTGCAGTGACACATGGATCTGATTGGTTCTGCAGCGGCGCCCGTGCTCGTGGGGAACTCTGGGAAAAGACATGTTTGTAGCTGAGGGTTGTTCCACCCTCACATGCCGCTGTTCAATTAATCCGAGCGCTAGTGCGAACAGCAATGTCAGTTGGCGGCGTGAGCGTTGGACAGATGAATTTCAGCAGGTGGTCACACTCCCACTTCTGCGTTCCCACACTCTCTCTATTTCCCCTCTCTCCTCCTTCTCTTTTCATCCCTCTCTCCGTCTCACCAGTCTGGTCCTCGGTAGTGTCAGCCTCGTGGATCTGGTTGTCGAACCACATGTGGGCTACGGTCATGCGGTTCTGGGTCAGCGTGCCCGTCTTGTCGGAGCAGATGGTGGAGGTGGAGCCGAGAGTCTCTACGGCCTCCAGGTTCTTCACCAGGCAGTTCTTCTTGGCCATCCGCTTGGCAGTGAGAGTCAGACACACCTGGGAGGACGGTGGGAGGTGGAGGGGGAGTAGGGGGAGGAGTGAAGAAGGAAGAGGAGAGGATAAGAGAGAGAGAGAGAGAGAGAGAGAGAGAGAGAGAGAGAGAGGAGAGGATGGATGATTGTTAGTCAACGAGGGGAGAGAGCATGTGTACGCACTGGTGCATTCAAGTGTTTGTGCATGTGAAACCATGCGTGGTCCAGATGCCTTAAGCATTTGTGAGTGTTGCTGTGTTTGTGTGTGTGTGTGCATGTGTGTGTGTGTGTGTGTGTGTGTATTTTGGTTGGCTGGTTAACAGCAGGTGCACAGCCACATAAAGATAGGATGAAGGGACACACTCCGTATGTTAAAGCAGACACATTATCTCACATTGACCGTATTTCTCACATAACATCAGCTGCAGCACAAACAAACATCCCCACACGCTGCGCGTGGCGAGGAGCTGAGAGCCAGAGCAGAAGCCAGTGGAAGTCAATTTATTTCAGGGACCAGTGAAATGTCGACTGATGGCATTTCAAATGCCAACTGGCATCCTCCTCGGCTCACACTTTGTTTATTGTTGCAGAAAAAGTTAGATTCACTTCCACTCCAACAGTGAGCAATAAATCACCTGCTTAGCTGTGCTCCGTAGCATCATTAGCACTAAAGCTAAAACAGTCAGTGAAGGTAAATTAGAGTTAGGAAAAGCGCAGGTGTAACTAATAACATTGACAATGGCTCCGTTCCATTTAGGTGTGCCAGTAAGCCATGACAGCGAGCCAGCAGGCACTTTATCAGGGGCTCAACAACTGGCTTGTTAAGAGCTGCACTAATCGATACTTTTAATGTTAACAAAGGATGAAATTACTGCTTATAATGAGGAAACAGCTGCTTAAAGAGACACATTCAAGGATAAAAACCAATATCTGCATTCCCCTGATGTTTAGACAGCTCTTTCAGCTCATTATTTTACCAATGAAACTCAAAAATCAAAAAACTAAACACTTCACCAGCACAGAAACACACAGCAGAGGAGGGATAGATATCAGGACGACTTAAAGGACAAGATATCTTTAACTCAAGGACTGGTGGAGAACAAAAAGAAGTTGGCTGCGATGAGGTGTAAACACCCGGATAGACTGACAGTCAAGAGCTGGATCCTCACTTTCCTTGATATAGTTTACTTAGAGCTTTCCACTGCTCCATTGGATGGTCACAGTTAAAGACTGTAATATTCAAATGTGGGCTTCATTTGGTGAAGAACTGAAGGAGCAGATCTAGCCTCTCTTAGGATCTGTGTTGTGGTCTGATGCAGCTGGTGGTCTCAGTTTGTTCTCGGTGGGTTTTTATCTATTTCAATTTTGTATATATATATACTGTGATTGTGATTACAATGTACACTATTAGTCATTTTTTCTAAAAAAAAAAAAAGATTTGATAAAAAAAAAAATGGTGAGGATCAAAAAGAGATGAAGGAGCGACAACATAAGATGCATGTTCATAGATAGTCTCTGCATGAATGCTCCTGCTGCTACGTACCTGCAGGTGTGTCAGTGTGTTTGTTTGCTATCAGGTCCAACATTTTCTAACCAGGTGGAGTAATTTGTTACATTGCCTCCTAGGGGTGTAAAAGTGCGTGTATTTATAAAGAACCGTTTCCAAATGGCTCTCTCGGATCGGTGCAGAAGCGTACCTACACGGTATTTAAGTTCAGATATTTACCCGTTATGTTGAGAATAGACAGACAAATTGAAAATCTGCTCGCATTTGGCGCTTGGAGGGAGTTCTGCACTATTCTATGTTCTAATCCATGTTATCTTTTTTTATTATAATATTTAAAACTATATTTTATTTAAAAATGTAAAATCTGAGCAGGCCTGCAAGCCTTAACTTTCATTTTCGATAAAGCTTATAGTTACAGCTGGCTCAGGCTTGGACCAGCTCTTAGTTATGCTGCTATAGGTTTAGACTGTCGGGGGAACTGACATACTGGGATCCTGTCTTACCCTCCTGCGCCCCCAACATACATAGAGAGAGTCTCTAAAAGTAGTATGGGAGGTTGAGCCTTCAGTTATCAGGCTCCTCTCCTTTGGAATCATCTACCAGTCAGGGTCCAGGAGGCAGACACCCTCTCTACTTTTCAGAGTAGGCTTCAAACTTTCCTTTTTGATAACGCTTATAGTTAGAGCTGGATCAGGCTTGGACCAGCTCTTAGTTATGCTGCTATAGGCTTAGACTGCCGAGGGAACTGACACACTGGGATCCTGTCTAACTCTCCCCTGACCCCAACCCCCCCATCACTTCCTTTAACTCTCCCTATTCCATTAAAGTTACTAACCATAGACCTTTCTGGAGTCCCTGAGCTCCCTTGTCTCGTAGGTTCCTCTTGATCTCTGCTGCTGTGGACGTGCCAGACTCCAGCTGCTACAACTACTACTATCTGTCTCACCACTATCATCTCTCTCTCTCTCTCTCTTCATCTCCCTCTATCCCTCTCTCCAACACAGTCTCAGCAGATGTGTGTCTAACATGAGTCTGGTCCTGCTGGAGGTTTCTGCCTGTTAAAGGAAGTTTGTCCTTGCCACTGTAACTTGCTAAATGCTGCAAAGTGCTCTGCTCATGGTGGATTAAGATGAGATCAGACTGAGTCCTGTCTGTTTGGAAAGAGTCTTTAGATAACATTTGTTTTGATTTGGCGCTATATAAATAAATATTGATTGATTAAGTTCCAAATAGAGGAATATACATTTTATGTGTTCCTTTTTTCCCCTTAAGCTACCGAAAATGTACCGAATCACCGAAATGTTTGTGTACCGTTCACCTCTGTGTCTCCATATTGAATATAAACATCTATTAATGTAGCTCTCATTGGCCAGCAAGAATTCATTCACTACTTCCAGAGTAGTCAGTGGTCTTTACATGCTTATCATAAAGTATGAATACAACCAAAACACCACCTGCTACAAAATGTATGTACAAGGCCCAATCACCTCCACCCACCCAGGACTTATTATCATAACAAGGAGTAAGATAAAAATTATAATAAGTAGAATTAAAAGTGTGTTTATTGCTTCTGTTAATTAATGCTCCGTGCAGAGAAGCCAAATTTGACTCTTTCCCTGTAGTGCTGTTCCTCCTCTGCTCTCAGAGGATTATAATCAGCAGTCCTTCATACAGGAGGAGCTTATTTGTTGATGAGTGACGTGTAAAGAGGATGGTGTGCTTGGACATAAAATCAAATTTAAAAAGTAGAAGGACTTCTCCTCACATCTCTCCGGGTCAAAATCAATAAATACTTTAAACAGACCCGCCTCCGACTTCAAGACCCGAGACAGACACATCCACTCACAGTGACAGTCGCCAGCAGCCCCTCGGGCACGTTCGCCACGATGATGCCGATGAGGAAGATGACGGCCTCCAGCCAGGAGTAGCCCAGGATGAGCGACAGGATGAAGAAGCTCACGCCCAGGAAGACGGCCACTCCCGTGATGATGTGGATGAAATGCTCGATCTCGATGTTGATGGGCGTGCGGCGGACTTCCAGCTCTGACGCCAGCGTGGCGATCCGTCCCATCACGGTTCGGTCACCGGTGGCAATTACGACGCCGTGAGCTGTGCCTGAGAGAGAGAGAGAGAGAGAGAGAGAGAGAGAGAGAGAGAGAGAGAGAGAGAGAGAGAGAGAGAGAGAGAGAGGGGGGGGGTGTACATGTTATTCTCCTTATCTTCCATAGTGACACATTTTTGAGCCCTGAGTGTTCGTCAAGATGACGTAAGCTTTCTCTAAACGTGTTTGTCTCCACGTGAAATATCCACAAAGAGACAAATGACTGCTAACAGGGTGTGAGACACTGCAGGAGCTGAGTGTTGTGTTTAGTAAACAGGAGGGAGGGCTGACGGGGTGGTGATGGCTGGACGAAGACTGGTGATGGATTGAGGTGAATTACAGGTGTTGGGGAGTGATTGATGGTTGGGTGGATTGAACAGATGCCTGAGTGGAGGACCGAGGAGGGAGGAAAAGAATCTCAATCAGGCAAATTAGGAATAATGCCATCCACGGACCTCAATATCTGCGGGGTAATTCAAGATTTGTGGGCCATTTAGAGAAAACTACAGTAAAACAGACATTATGTCTGAAGAGGAAATGTTGCTGCTGAATATTTAAAATGTAATCTCTCGTGCTGAGAGCCCAACAAACACAATTTAAATCACCTCCACTGAGTGTGGATGGGAGAGGATATCTCAGGGACAGACATTTAGAGATATAGAGGCCAAACTATGAGCTCAGCTTCAAAGAACTTCCTGTTTTTAGATTTGCAAAGAGAAACTGAGCAGCAGAAGATGGCATAGGTTGTGTTTGTATTTTATCATGCTTTTTAAGGATGCAGCTTAGTCCAGACTCTCAGGCTGTGGAGGAATTGTACCATAGACCGAAGCGCTGTTTGAAGCCAATCATCAGCGGGTGCCATATTGGAAATGCTGAACTCAACCTAACTTCTATTGAGCTAGTGTGAGGTAAAGAGGCAGGCCTTTAGCCTTTTTGCTAACAGCTACAGGGTGCCCACCTGTCAGTCAAGTCAGCCGTGCCCTTATATGGGCAAAACTTGTATGTATGTGGATTCTGGTGTTTCTGCAGCCAGCCTGTAGTGGAAACTTGATGAACTGCAGGTTTAGCACTTCTGCATGGGCTTCATATTTTAAGACCACTTGGTATGTACTTGATATCACGGTGGGCAGAGCCACTGGGCTGTGCCTTTTGCCAGGTCGTCACTTCTAAATAAGAATGTGTTCTTAATGACTTACCTGTTTAAATGAAGGTTAAAGTAAATGAAATAAAAATAAACACTGTGAGCTGCAAACTACATAAAGATGTCTACATAGGGAGCAGAAAGGTGAACTGTGAGGCATGATTAAAAGGAAAAGGCAGGGCAAATGAGTTTTCAGCATCATGAAGCTGGCCGCCTTTCAACATGGATATACATCACAATGGGTTAGCCTGGATAGGACCGGGTTATGTTCAGATATTGAGCTTCAAATAGGCAGAAAAGTGCCATCATTTTACTTATATTTATTTAAATGTTGTTTTTTTTTGTTTGTTTTTTTAAAACATTTTCATTATTTTATTTATTTTCATGTTGTTTTATTACTCTATTTGTTGTACTGTTGTTTGATTATATTATTTATTGTAATGTTGTTTTATTATTTCATTCATTTTTTAACTATTTGTGTTTAATTATTTGTCTTCTCCATAGACAATACTTTAACTTATTTTTAATTCCACATATATTATTGTTATTTTTATGCATTAGTTTCTACTTCAAAATCTATTTTTTTTTTCAATATGTAGCATGTTTGCCATTATTTTATGTCTGCTTCTTTCTTGTTTGAGTCGCTGTAAAGCACTTTGAATTGCAGTTGCTTTGTCTGAAAGATGCTCTAATAATAAAGCTTGATGGATTGACTGATTGATTGAAAATAAAAGCACTTTGTTGACAAATGTCAGCTTGATATTTTACCTTCTGCAAAACTTTGATACAGATATTAATAAAGTTGCAGAATCTCATAAGAGAATCCCATTGAAATGCTTTCTACACCGTCATTTGAAGGCTCGTAGAGAGTGAAATAATAACTCAAACTCCCACCGGATGAATTTAAAATGGAAGCACTCGTTAATAATCTCCATGCATCCACATTTCAACATGTACACACTTCACCGCAGGGTGCAGGGACGGCTTTTCTGTTAAATCCTGCACCTAAATCCACTCATGGCTGGGTGGTAAAGTCAAACTCTGCTGATCTCCAGATGGCTTTACAAAAAAGACATTTAGAAGCGTTAAGAGACAATCTTGTCCAGATGTGGCCTACCGACCCTCGACACAGTTGGTGGAAAAGAAGCAGATGTTCCGAGTCTCGAGAGGATTGTCGTGCGTGAACTCTGGGGAGCGGGTCTGTGGCTCAGATTCTCCCGTCAGAGAGGAGTTGTCCACCTTCACGGGGACAGAGACAGAGGAAGAGAAAGCAGTGTTAGTTAGAGCTGGAGTCAGGGGGGGAGACACAGGTGAGACTGACAGGTTGGAAATGAAAGAAACAGCTCTTATCAGCAACAAGTGCAATGATGTAACTCTTGTTCTGTCAGAGCTGTCTTCAGGTCTAACTTATCTTTGCAATGTTTCCCTGCAGATGAAGAAATCCATACCACTGAGCACACCGCTCTTATTGCAGCGGCTCAAATTCCTGTTGGACTGACTAAAGAAGAAATGCTGTTTGAGCTAAAAGGCTGACATTTTAGAGAAATGTTCACCCTGCAGCTACAGAAAGTTTACAGAGAGAAAGAACAGATTGACATCAGACCTAAATATTGACATCTAGCCGCTCAAACACTGCAGGACTTGACTTTGGGTTTTTACAGATAATAATGCTGCTATGCGGCTGAAGTTTAGAGACCTCCTGACATTTACTTTGACTGGAAGTTAAGGATTTAACTAATTCAGCAAGTTTCCTTCAAATCCAAAACACAGACTGGTACTTTATTCAAGGGTTCCAGGGGATGTAGGGATGAGTCTTCCGTGAAGAGAAGTCAAAGAGGAGAGGGTTTGTATATGAATGAACGTCACTCTGTCATCGTGACTCAAAAAAGTTTACCTTTTGAAAATAAATCACTAAGAAAAAATAACTTTTTTCAGGATATTCTAATTTGTTGAGATGCACCTGTTCAACTAGTGTTTGCTGAAATGCTGGCAGATATTATTAAATGGGTTACAAACAAAAACATGAACGCTTCCAACACCAAAACCCAGACCCACGCCTACAGCTCCTGCAGTTTGGTCCAGAACCTGTAGATAAAGATCAGGTTCAGAGAGAAAAGACTTGGCAACTACCTGATCCAGATGGATTGCCATAGAAACTTGGCATTCATGATCTTAAGAGCCTGAGCCTGAGATTTACTTTGTTTACCTGCTGATATTTCTTACAGAGCAAATGCAACAAAATACTACAAAACTTTCAACATATCCAGAGAAATATTCTCAAAACGGCAGGACGAACTGGCATTTTAGATTATGCATGAACCTACAGGATGTATTTTCTAAGGACATCCCCTTCAGTGCCACAAATTTACACTTTGGTTCAAAGGTAAAAGAGGAAAACCACTGTATTGACTGCTCTAACTGTAATGGCATCAATAAGACATCAGGGACTGTTTTGTGGACGATACAAACAACTGCTCGGAAAGATATCCGTTGGTACTAGATATCAGATTGGCAACTTATTTGTCCTCTTTTAAATCTCTTTTAAAAACATATTTTTATCAGTGTGCTTTAATATTTTAATATTTATTATATTTTTACATTTTTTTTATTTGTATGTATTTATAATTTTACATTTTTATAGATATTTTTTTTAGATTTTTACAATATTTATTTTATAATTTTGTATTTTTATATATTTTGTATTTCTGAGTTTTAATCTTTTATCTTTGTTGTTTTTATCTTCCAAAATTGTTTTATTTCCTTTTACTTGTCTCCCTCAGTTTTCTCTTTTATTGGCTCTCAGTTTCTGTCTTATTTGTAAAGCCCTTTGAATCCCTGTTTTGAAAAGTGCTATAGAAATAAAGATTAAGTCAAATTTTTAACAAATCCAAAGAAATCTCTCTAAAGTCTGATTGCTTTATATTTGAGCACAAGTTCACGGTTCAAGATGTATTTGTTGCGCCACTTGCAGTTCGCAGTTTATGTTCCAGAGTAAGATGTTGTGGCAAACATTTCTGTAAGAGATTAATGTGCAAAATAAAAACTTTAGTGTTTGTGTGCCACATCTTCAACCCATGATTTGATTTAAGGCCTTAAAACTATGACTTCCAAAATGCCTCTTTGTTTCAGTGCAAATATGCAAACATGAGCATGTGAATCCACTCATTTAAAAAAAGTAAGCATGATGATATAATTGATAAAAAGGCCTCGACACAAAGTAGTAAAGAAGTAAAAAGCTAGCTGAGCTACTGTAGACTCCCGGCCTCCCTCCCCTACCTTGCATCCGCTGGAGGAGATCACTCGAAGGTCAGCTGGGATGCGGTCTCCCCCTTTGATCTCCACCAGATCTCCCTGCACCACAAGCTCAGCATTGATCTGCATCTTCTCCCCCTCCCGGATCACCAACGCTTGCTGGCATGGAGAAAAAGGATGGGTGAGACGAGTGGGGGAGAGGGAGAGACAGAGAGAGTTTGGGGAACAGAGAGAGGATTTAGTCAGAGGAAGAGATAAAAAAAGAGGGAGCCAGCGGGTGTAGAGGTATGGGAAAGGAAGAGATAGAGCGAGGAGAAAAGGAAGGAGAGAGGGTGAAAAGACAGGTATGGATAAAGAGACAAGGAGGCAGTGAAAACGGCCTAAATAGATTAAAGAATTAGGCAATCGAAGTGCTCGAGGTGGATAACACGGGGAGTTTTTATGCAAACACACACAATCCGAAGTTGGCTCAAACATTTATTCTTCCTTTGTGCAAGCTTATTAGGTTTCCACTCAAGTGGGAGTGTAAGCCCTACTTGAGGGACGGCTTATTTATTCCAGAAGCTGTGAGACTACACCAAACACAGAATGCACCGGCTTACCTGTGGCACCATTTTCTTGAAGGAGTCCATGATTCGGGAGCTCTTGGCCTCTTGGAAGTAGGAGAAGCAGCCGGTGATGATGACCACAGCCGCCAGCACCACGCCCAGGTACAGCTGAGACAGAGAAAAACCACAGCGGGGGATCACAGGGTTATCTTAGTGTGTTTGAGTGATGGACTTACACACCTCTTAATGGTTTTACAACAAGCGGCAGGCTCTGGTCTTAGAATATGAAGCAAATGCAGAAATGTTAAAATCTCCAGTTCATGGAGCGTCCACTAGAGGCTGGTTCCTGAAGTACAAGAAACCACATACACATTCATTCAGAGAACACGGTCTTTACAGCAGAAATAAACATGTTTACAGCCTGGTACCAAAAAACAGATAAGGTCTGAGTAGTTAATTTCTCTAGTTTTCAGTCACGTGACCCCCACAGCAGCCTGGAGGGCAAAAAAGAGCACAGTAACATGACAGCTTCCATTCATTCAGACTTGTTAAACCGTCTCTCCCTCCTAAAGTTCACTGTCAAACCTTGACACTAAACATGAACCTTCTCCTTAGCTTAACCAACACTTAATCACCACACTGTCAGGATAAAGGTGTCCGGCTGTGAAAACAGACCTTATTACTAAGCTAGCGTTAGCTGGTTTGCTAGCGGTGTCAACAAGTTACTGGTGAAGTTGTTTACATCGGTCCTCACACAGCCACCATGTCAGGAGAACTACATCCACTAAACATACAATAACTAAAACACTCTGTGTTTACTTTAACTTACCGTTAATTAAATGTTCAAAGCTCAAAGACATGTGGACTTTTCTATCATTGTTTTGTTCCCTCAGCAGGGATAGAGGAGCGTCTATAATTAATCCACCTCTCCTCCTCTCAGGGTTTCTTTTCTCAGATGGGAATCTAATAGGGATTTTTCAGTGTTTTTGAAGTGCGGTTGTATGAGATTTTTGTTTGTACTAGCCACAACGGATGCCGCTCAGCTCAGCCCCTGTAATGAAAAACTGCAGGAGAAACAGTATGCAAGCTAGGCTACAGTTTCTGCAGACCAGTTTAGTCCTTCAGACCGGGTCAGTCCTGCAGACTGGGTCAGTCCTACCAGGTAATTCAGCTCATTTTAAAAGATTCCGACCCGAACACTCATCTCGGTTTAGGTGTACGATCCACTTGTAATTTTATTCAGCACTTCACTTTGACATCAGAAAGTCTGTTTGTTTTTACATTATTTACTGACACAACACAGACGTGCTCCTCCGCATGCAGCGCACTGATCAGCTGTTCAGGCCTGCAGCTTCACAGTGATAAAAATACAACTAAACTTAGTGACGAGGGATTCTGACTGCGCCGATGTCATGCCATTTACTGCGGACACACATGGACATCTTTATGAGCCGGAGTTCACAGAGGAAAAGGTGATTCAATGCACCGGAGGAAAAAGAGGAGAAACTCAGAGCTAAACTGGAGAGCAGGTGAGATCCAGAGTTACCTGGTGGAGCAGGTGTGTAAACTGTGAGCGAATGTTTACAGTTTACACACAATGAACCAAGAACACTTCTTGCTGTCACAAGCAAGACTTAAAGCTGGGGTTGGTAATCAGATTTAGATCCACTTTTTGTCATACTGGTTATAATGATCTTTATGTCCTGATGGTAATCAATACATAATGTGTTCTTAAAAAAGAAGGAAGAAAAGCTGCTATCTACAGCCGGAGTAAACCTGGGAAAACACCAACCATCAGCCTTTTTTGGGTGCCAAAATTTTAAACCATTCAAATCCTGTCCTGTCGTTCTGCCCTCCTCCTGTGCGTACATTTCCCCGGCGTGTACTCTGAGTCTCCGTCTCCTGTCTCTGCTTCCCCTGACTCTATTTACTGCCCCTCTCGCTCGACCCCGGGCCTGTCCCCTCTGACCCGATGAGGTGCTTTGCTCAGGACGGTAGTTCGGATCAGAGTCTAAAAAGCTCTCACCACGGAGGCTCTGACAAGCAAAAGAATGAATGACATTTAGTAAGCCCTACAGAAAATGTAGATGTACTGTAGCGTCCGTCCGGACGCTGTAGGGATGAAGAGCCGATTGGTGAACACGTTGATCTTTACTAATCGGTCACTGTCGGCCGTGATCACGCCAACCAACAAAACAACAATCAATGTTTGAATGAATGATAAACTTCTCCTCTTGTCTCTCCTCTCTCCCGCTCACACTCTCTACACCTCTCCTTGATGCCTTCACTGACCGTCAACACTGTAGGAATTAAGAACATCTACACTGAACCTGTTTAACAAACAGTAGAGCTGTTACAGTATTATATATGTGTTATAACTTTTTTCCTGATATCGTGTCACCAGTACAACTGGCTAATGCTAGCATGACAGATGTAAGTACTAACAGCAGCCATGTTGTTTGTGTTTTTAACTTTCACTCTGAGAATGTTTTGGTGAGGACTGGTTTTGAATCAGTCACCATCATATGGTCGCAAGTCAGCGACTTGGGGAGGGGTTAGACCAAGCGGCAAACTCCGGTCTCAAACGATGAAGCCAATGCGGAAGTGATATAAACTGCAGTATATCGAGAATCCGCTTGAGGCTGGCTGCAGAAACACCGGAAACCACATAGACATGAATGGGAAAAAGACGATCTTTGCAGCATTAATAAACATGTTTACAGCCTGGTTCAAAAAATGGCTTGGCCCTACAAAGCTAATCTCTCTAATGGCACACACTGTACGGGGGGTGAATTTTTTTCTAACGTGACGGTTCAGAAGATATTAAGATTACGAGTTTTGCCCAAATAAGGACATGACTGACGTGACTCCCAGTCGGGAACACACAGCCATTGGCTAAGGGGCTCACACTACGTCACACTCTGCCTGGTTGAGTTCCGCGTTACCAATATGGCTGCTGCCGTCGATTTGCTTCAAAACAGCTCTCAGGAACAGATGGGTGACATCACGGATACTACGTCCATATTTTATACAGTCTATGGGTTAGACGGAGTCCTGAGGAAATGCTACATTCAAATTCATGCTAGTTTTCCGAGACTGCCAACCCCAGCTTTAACAACAGTCCTTCTAGACTTTTGGGAATTAAGCTAAACCAGCAGATCACAAACTAGTGTGGCTAGTATAATTAGTGACATAAAACTCATACAACCCCACTTCAAAAACAATATAATATACCTTTAAGAAGCAGAACCCGGGTTTGTCTCCTCGTCATATAACTGAGAAACAACTGTTTGGTATTTTTTAAGTTTTTAAACACGTAGTTAGCAGCAGAGTCCGGTTATTCCCCTGTAGCCTGTAGCAGTAAGAAGCCTCTTTTTGTCCTCCAGGGGGGGGGCGTTCCATGAGTGTGTGACGTCACGTGAAAACTATGAATCAGCACACACTGTACAGGGGGACTTTTGCTCTTAGAAGGGCATGGTTGACTTAATTGGGAAAAGGCTAGAGGCCCGCCTCTTTACCTCACACTAGCTCGGATTAATTTAGGTTGTGTTCAGGATTTCCAATATGGCACCCGCTGACGATTGGTTTCAAAACAGATGGGTGACGTCACGGATACTACGTCCATTTATTATAAAGTCTATGCTTTAAAACAGCAGAACCATAAACACAGAGGGCAAGAGAAGGGTTCAGAAAACCTCAAGAAGCTCTTAGTCTTAGAGGAGGATTTAAAAGGAGAGGCCGTCATAGAGCCGAGTTTTCGTACACTATTCCTGTCATCTTGGACGGCTCGCTCAAAGTGAACATCTGTCTCCCCAAACCCAGAAAACCAAGAACTGACACTCTGAGCTGCGAGGCCACCAAGACACACTCTCTGAACCGGTGCCAGACTATGCAGACGCGGGGAACATTCATTCTGATGTATTTTGATTTTGAATATTTTCACAAGCGAAGAAGAAGATGAAGAAGAAGAGGAAGAAGCGGTTACGTGTTGAGCTCCCACTGATGCAAACAAGACAGCCAGGCACTTTGGATGAAAGCGTCTGCCAGCTGGTGTGCTGCATGTCCTGTTCTCCTGCAAAACTAAAATCCTAAAGCCTGAAAAGTTTTTGGAAGATGCCGCTTTCATTTGACAGCAACAACAGAATGTTTTGCTCTTTTCCGCATGGATGCCTTTTTTTTTTTTTTCTACGGTAGCATTGCAAAATCCTCTGAACCAGGAAACACATTGTTTCCTCAGAAAGTCACTTGTCAGTGTTAGAAACAGTTTGCAGCTCCTGTTTTTTGTCTATACATGGTTTTTGTGGATTTAAGCTAAGCACTTTTGGCTCTCCTGGCTTTGGGAGACATTTGTTCCTCACTTTCTTGCTGTGCAGAATTGTGTGAGCAACATTTCTGCAGGGAGAGGACACATTTCAATCTATGAGTTTAAAGCCTCTGGGAACCCAAATCAACAGAAACGTTCATATGTAAATACCAAAAACTATATAAAAATATTAGAACTCAACTTTGATCATTTTTCAAATATGTTCAATTACATTTCTTTAACATGTTTTCACACTGAGTTTTAAGGGGGCTGGTTTAACATGATATTTATTACGTAATAAATATCCAACCAATCAGAAATGAAACACTGAGTCACGTGCACAGATGTTCATCAAAACTACTCCACTCCTGCTCAGACCGTCTCCTGACGTCTCAGCCAGCTCCCCTCAGTGTTGTCTTAGCTGTTAGCTTGTTTGCTAATCACGTACTGCCTGTAATCTGTCTGTATAGCTGTCTCTCTGCTCTTTGCACCGCTGTGCTCGTGTGTCCCTGTCTGCACATCCACCGTGAAGATGACAGCTTGTTGTCCGTCTGACACCACCACACCGGTCATTCTTCTATTTCACTAACTGAAGTGATTTGGGGAAACTTTGGGACGCGGTTGAGTTGAGCAGTGGCCGAGTGGTTAAAGCAGTCCCACACATGCTCCGCTAATTTCCCCAGGACTGGTTCACTAACTTTCTCCAGGACTGGTTCACTAACTTTCCCCAGGACTGGTTCACTAACTTTCCCCAGGACCGGTTCTCTAACTTTACCCAGGACTGGTTCACTAACTTTCCCCAGGACTGGTTCACTAACTCTCCCCAGGACTGGTTAACTATCTTTCCCCAGGACTGGTTCACTAACTTTACCCAGGACTGGTTCACTAACTTTCCCCAGGACTGGTTCACTAACTTTCCCCAGGACCGGTTCACTAACTTTCCCCAGGACTGGTTCACTAACTTTCCCCAGGACTGGTTCACTAACTTTCCCCAGGACTGGTTAACTAACTTTCCCCAGGACCGGTTCACTAACTTTACCCAGGACTGGTTCACTAACTTTACCCAGGACTGGTTCACTAACTTTCCCCAGGACCAATTCACTAACTTTCCACAGGACCGGTTCACTAACATTCCCCAGGACCAGTTCACTAGCTTTCCCCAGGACTGGTTCACTAACTTTCCCCAGGACTGGTTCACTAACTTTCCCCAGGACTGGTTCACTAACTTTCCCCAGGACTGGTTCACTAGCTTTCCCCAGGACCGGTTCACTAACTTTCCCCAGGACTGGTTCACTAACTTTCCCCAGGACTGGTTCAATAGCTTTCCCCAGGACCGGTTCACTAGCTTTCCCCAGGACTGGTTCACTAACTTTCCCCAGGACTGGTTCACTAACTTTCCCCAGGACTGGTTCACTAACTTTCCCCAGGACTGGTTTACTAACTTTCCCCAGGACCGGTTCACTAACTTTCCCCAGGACTGGTTCACTAACTTTCCCCAGGACTGGTTCACTAACTTTCCCCAGGACTGGTTCACTAACATTCCCCAGGACTGGTTCACTAACTTTCCCCAGGACTGGTTCACTAACTTTCCCCAGGACCGGTTCACTAACTTTCCCCAGGACTGGTTCACTAACTTTCCCCAGGACTGGTTCACTAACTTTCCCCAGGACTGGTTCACTAACTTTCCACAGGACCGGTTCACTAACTTTCCCCAGGACTGGTTCACTAACTTTCCACAGGACCGGTTCACTAACTTTCCCCAGGACTGGTTCACTAACTTTCCACAGGATCGGTTCACTAACCTTCCCCAGGACTGGTTCACTAACTTTCCCCAGGACAGGGTAAAGCTTAACATATTTGAAAAATGGATCGAAGTTGAGTTCTAATATTTAAATAGTTTTTAGTATTTAGCAACACATTTGGGAGCATGTTTCTGAAATTAAGGAGACAATGTGAGCTGTGTTTTAAACGAGCAGCAGCGACATGTAAAGTTCTGGTAAGGTGGATTCTCATCTTAAACACCTTCATGTGCATTATTCAGAAGCTCTGAAGCTGCAGGCAGTCGGAGCTTTGAAGCGGCTCATCAGAGCATCCAGCTGTACATACTCAGCACTGAATGCAGAGATTAAATAGCGGGGAGATTAAAGTTATCACGTGTGTGCATGTGCATGTGCATGTGCATGTGCGTGTGTCTATCTACTGTATGTAACTGTGTATTATGCAAGGCTTTAAAGCTGTCTGGGGTTTTGGTGAGTGCTGAATGATGATTGCATAACGACTCGCTGCCATAAAGTGCAGTATGGACGACTGCTCGGCTCCATTCGATCAGTGGTTGGTCTGAGTTTTTATCTGTCCTAATGCCAGGAGCCGTGCCAGAGCCAGCAGGCTGTTGTGACGTCACACCAGCAGAGGGGGGGAGGGGCTTTGTGTCAGTGTGAATGTCTTACTTCACACTTAAGAGGACCAAAAATCTGGTGTTTGAATGTGATTTATGTCCTTTGAGTGTCTTGTATTCTAATGCCCGTCTCCTCCTCATTTGTTTGATCGTCTCTTCCTCTGGTCTCCTCTGGTTTGTGTCGGCTCGGCGCTCGCTCACGTGATCTTGTTGTGTTGAGGTTTTGGCCGAGCCTCTCGAAAAGGAGATTTAGATGTCAGAAGGTTTGTGATGGTCAAGCTGAGGTCATACACAAGGGTAAAAATAGATTGAAGTGAGGTGTGTGAGGGGCGGGGATTAAAATCTAGAGATATACATGATAGTAAGCGTCTGTACATCTTTATATGTATGACTCAATTTTGATTTGAGCGTGTCTTGATTTTCTGTGGAAATACAAAAACTAAAAATGAGTCATAAACTAAAATGAGTCATCAAAGATCTTCTCTTTCATTAAAGCCTGTTCTCACACTGCTGCATCAGGCTGTATTAACTGAGATTTAAATCTCAGAACATTAGGACACATTCTGAAAAGGTTTACTCTAAGAGATGGATGAAATACCGAACCAACAGAGGAAACATCCTTCCTGTGGTTTTGTACGGATTGTCCTGGTGTTTAAAGATTGTTCAATAAATGAGTCATGCAAGCTGCTCCATAGGGACTGAACAAACTTTATTTAACTTCTGTATTAATGATGAACATGATTCAAATTAAAGGACTGAATAAAAGATTTTTAAGATGCATTTTTCATACAGGAGTGAAATTAAACATCTTTTTAGTATTATTAATGTTATTATTATTAGTAGTAGTTGTAGTAGTAGTAGTAGTATTTTTATTAGTTTTTCAAAAATGTATCTTTGTTTATTTGTGTTTTTCTTCTGTGAAGCAGAAAAGTGCTCCAGAAATAAAGAATAGTATTATTCTTATTCTTATTCTTATTCCTCTTATTCTTCTTCTTCTTCTTATTATTATTATTATTATTATTATTATTATCATTATTATTATTATTATTATTAGAAAAAAACACGTAAAAGAAATAGAACAATAAAAAAAACATAGAAATAAAATACAAATAAGACAATAAATCTGAATGAACATGAAATATATAAATATTATTTATGTTATTTATTATATTATATTTATTTATTTCATGTTCACTCAGACTAATTGTATCTTTTTTATTTGATTTCTATGTATTTTTTAAATGGATTTTTCCATTTTTTAATGGATAACCTCTTTGTGTTTTATTTCTAATACACTTTTACTTTGGTCAATCATCTTTGAGTGTTTTATTATCTAATCATCTTCTCAAGATTAATCTTTTAGTGTCTTATCATCTAATTTATAACCTTCACTTATAATAATAATAATAAAAATAAAATAATAATAATAATATGACTAATATCATTATTATTAGTATAATAATAATAATAAGAAGAAGAAGAAGAAGAAGAAGAAGAAGAAGAAGAAGAAGAAGAAGAAGAAGAAGAAGAAGAAGAAGAAGAAGAGAAGAAGAAGAAGAAGAAGAAGAAGAAGAAGAAGAAGAAGAAGAAGAAGAAGAAGAAGAAGAAGAAGAAGAAGAATATTAATATTATTGTACTATTCTTTATTTCTATCGCACTTATTTAAACAAAGTTACATAGTGCTTCACAGAAAAACTCAAAAATAAAGAAAAAAAAACATTTAAATAAAAATTAAATAAACATAGGAACTTCAAATAACAAAGTCAATTTTTAAAAAAACTTTTAAGAGGTGATTTAAAATTACAGACAGAAGTAGCACACCGGACTTCATCTGGTAGGTCATTCCATTATTGATATATTTTTTTCCAATCATGAGTTTTAATATTTTATTCTTTCTTTTAATCTTTTCATCTTTCCTCATTAAGACTTCATGTTTAGTTTCCTCAGTTTTCACAGTTTACACAGTTAAAGGAATAATATATATGTCGTTTTGAAAATATAAAATCATTAAAGTGGAGAAATCTAGAAAAATAAAATCCCTATCTTTGATCTTAGTTTGATCAAACTGTTGAAGCAGTGAAATCCTGCTTCTGGAGGATTTAAGATTGAAATGTGGCCGATGAATCTATTTGTATGAACCTCCAGTTTGACACCAACACAGATGTCTGCAGGTGGATTTAAATGTCTCTGCATGTTCATGTCCTTGTTGTTCTCTCTTACTATCCTCTGTACCTGTGTTACTGTCAAGCTGCCACTACATACCTGCATGCGGCCCTATGCATGATTAATATGTGCTGTGTGTGTGTGCGTGAACAACACACACGTGCATGTTTTACAAGCCGTTTCTCACATTGTCATTGGGCGCCTCGTCCTCTGTGGCCACCTGGATGCTGTAGGCCAGGAAGCAGAGGATGGCACCGATCCAGAGCAGGACGGAGAAGCCGCCGAACAGCTGACGGCAGAACTTGACCCACTCGGGGGTGGTGGGGGGAGGCGTGAGGGCGTTCGGACCATCGCGCTCCAGAACCTCAGCAGCTTTGGCGTAGGTCAGTCCCTGTGGGAGAGAAGATGTTAGGTAAGAGATATTTTTTTTTAGCATGCACAGAGAATCTTATCACAACACAATGGCCCGTTTTTAACACGGCTTAAGAAGCAGTTTTTCCTGCTACAGCTGCAGAACATCAAGTGTGCTCGCCTGGCCTAGTTAACTCTACAGGAATCAGAAACTCTTGATGCCTGTCCTCATCTTAGAGAGCTCGCTCTTAAAACTACAGAATATTTTATCTTGACTCTATGCATGACATTCCCAACGTCTAGAAAAAACACACAAATGATCTCTTCGTCGAACATCTATGACTTTTATACAGCCAAGCTTTTATTCTTTAAACCTCCAATCGTACAAAATCAGTCTGCAAAGTCAAACTCCCGGTCAGCAGCAGAGATGCTTACAGCTTAAAGCCTTCTGTATCTGCCTGTTTATAGGATTGTACAAGTTGTTGCATCAAAGTCTATATGTTTGTATGAGTGAGGGATTAAAGATGAATGCGGCTCAAGGTGAGCCGGGGACGCTGCAGTGGATCAAACTCCGTCACAGTAATGCCTGCTCTCCGTTGGGATGTTGCTTTCTGGCGCAGGCGGACAGAGATTACATCTTAATTTAAGATATTACTGCGGCTCTTTGTTGTTGTGTGTTTGTGTGCAGACTTGGTTGCTTGTTGTTACCCGTGTAAGGTCCAATCCGTAGCGTTTTCCCAGATCATCCAGAGAGATTCTGTGGTCGTCCTGCAGAGATAAAGAAAGGTTCTTGTTTTATATTTGTGCCTCAGTGGAACAGAAACAGAAACAGATCAGAGTTATTAATTGGATGGTATTACATCTCAAAGGGGATTTGTCTTTGAAACATCATGAACGGGAATGCAACGCCTGCTTGATCGACCGATGTTTCAGTTTAAAGAGTGCCCCTGTTGTCTGCCGGATGCATCCCTCACAACTGCTTTAGATGCTCATTAAATAACTGATGAGGATATTTTGACACTTTAATACAAACTCAACTAGGATGCATTCCCGAGGACTCCTTCTGTGTTTCAACAGCTGTTGTAAACTCCACAAACACTGACACGCTCAGCTGAAGGTCTCCAGTTTACAGGGTCACTCTTCAGACTGTAACACCGGGAGTTGATAGCGACACCTTCACACTATCAGGCTCAGAGAAGACGGATGTTCAGGAGTTATCAAACTAAGTGAATCACAGGTGTGTGTGAGGTTGTTGTGGACGAAGGGTGAAATAAAAACCCAATACGAAACATTTAGCATTGCAGGCCCGGCCCCCAAATGTCCAGGAACTTTGAAGTACCCCTAAGCAGGGACTTTCAGGGGGAGATTCACTACCCAGGAACTAAATTTAGACCCCAGTTCCTGCTGTTAAAACGCACCTTTAGTCAAATTAGAAGTCTTGTGGCAAAAAAAAAGATACAACTTTTTATTAACAGATTTTTATAATTATGGATAAAATATGCTATTTTCAAGAGTTTTTGTTTTTAGAAGTCATGTCTCGACCCCTGTATCAGTGTTTCACGAACCCTCCAGAGGGCCCGACCCCCACTTTGGGAACCACTGCTCTAAAGTCAAATAAGCATCATTAAATATGGACTTGTTTTGTATTTACGTCTCAGTGGAACAGTAACAGAAACAGATCAGAAATGTTAATTGGCTAGTATTACATCCCAAAGGGGATTTGTCTTTGAAACATCATGAATGGAATTACAGTTTTTACAGTTCTGCATTTAACGCTCCACCGAGTGAATTGAAGCAGTGCGGCTGCAGCTGTAAAGAGGCTTTATCAACTGAGTGGGGGTGACTGTAAAACAGAGCGTGAGGGTATAGCTGTGGGTCTGACATGAATCCACAGGCTTTATATATGATTCATTCTTTGTGATGGATAAAAGAGGTCAAAGAGTGATGACTGCTTGGCCTTCGTCTCCGAGGAGTGATGAGCAAAGTGTCTCCAGAAGTCAGAGTGTGACCCGAGGAAAGACGAAGCTTTGCTGCACACAGACAGAGGAGCTCTAAATGTTTATTGGTGGCATATTTGTGCATTTACTCTTGGCTGGTAAATACATCATGTTTTACTCACTGGCTGCCCTGATGAGTTAGCCTCCACAATTAGAAATGTAATTTATAGATGGAGTAGATTCAATACTGCAGTGAAAACTGGTGCAGAAAAGCTTGAGATGAATAACCATCAGATGTGGTGTGACTTGTTTAAAGGACTCCCTTCTTTTCTTGTCTTATAAGCTACTTTAGTGGATTGTTGTTGATAATATTCAGCGTTATTGTATGCAAGCGTCCACGTTGTTTTATCAATAAACATGTTTTCTTGTAAACACTAAGATCAAAATCACATTGAAGGTTTGGTGTTTATCCTTGACAGTTTCTTCTGACTTTAGCGTGAAACTTGGAGTATGGGTTCCATTTTTAATAATATATTTATTTATAAAGCACTTGCTACAAAGTCTTTTACATAGGAAGCAAAATAAAGGAAATAAAAATTACTAAATTCTATAAATTAAATCGGAGCTTAACTTCTTTATTTATCAAACTCTTAAATGAACAAACTGTAGCACCCCCGGCTGTCAAGGGTTTATAAGAGATTTTCATCACCTGTATCATTGCACTACACTGCAAATGGAGATGCCAATTACCCCAATAAAGTAATATCTTATCTTATCTTATCTTATTATCTGGTACTTTTTATTTCAAGCTATTTAGGAATGTATTTATTTTTTTATTTCAACTTTTTAAAGTACAATTCAATCTTACAAATATTGTTTTCTGTGCTCATTAATTATTTTTTTCAATTTGAAAATGAATCTATTGTATTCAATATCAAATTTTGTTTCATTCTTAATTTCATTTTTTATACAATATTATTTTATTTCATTCTTAATTTCATTTTTTATACAATATTATTTTGTTTCGTTTTTAATTTCAATCATATTATTTCGTTTTTAATTTAATTTATTTCATTCAATTTCATTTTATTCTTGATATTTTTTAGATTTGTCATTCAATTTTATTTTATTGTATTTCATTTCATTCAATTTTATTTCATTTTTTATTTCTATCATTTATTTTAATTTCTAATTTCAATAATTGTATCACACTTCTAATTTAGCATAATTTAATTCGATTTTTTATTTAATTCCATTTATTTAAATTTTTTATCTGATTTCGTCCCTTTTCATTATTTGTACTCTATTTTTTCTCCTCTTATTCTTCTCGTATAACTGCTCCGTCTTCTGTGTCTGATCAATAAGTATTATCTCATCTTATCTCATGTTGACCGTGACTTTGATGATAGAAAGGACTCCAAGCACTCTCCTAATTTCTTGTCTTTGAATGTTTCATGATTTGTGCAAAACAGGCGGGACATGAAATCACACATAGGCGAGATCAGAAATAAAATAACAAAATGTTTTTTAAAGAAGTGAAGTCATTTAAAAGAACGCTACATGAATACTATTATTTGTATTGATTTTTTTTTAAGTTAAACTTAAGTAAAAAATAAAATTCAGGTAAAATCAGGAAAGGCTCTTTGATAAAAGTAGAAGAAGTGATTTGAAAGAGATCACTGACTCAGCAGACCTGACCTGAAAAGTGGACTGTATAGTAGGTGGCGCAATAACCACCAAAGCAAGCAACGCACACCGGGCTAGCAGTGCCTCTACATGACCGCTTTTCTCTCTCATTGTGCATTAACCAGGTGTGTTGAGCCCAAACTCTGAGTTTACAGTGTCATGAATCTGGCTCTCCTTTGACCTGACTATCTCACTGTACTACTCGAGACTCTAAACCTGATCTGGAGTTTCAATCTGCCTTCACTCGGCTTGAAATCAGAAGCAAAGTGACGTCTTTTCATTAATTAAGACCAGCCGATGTCCTCATCCGGCAATACTGTACGGATCATCAGCTGATTCTGAAATGTTTGGAGCCCTGACATCCTGTTTTTAATAACAGAACAAACGTGCAATTACAGTAAGACACACTGTGTGCATCACATCACTGGAGCTTACATGCATTTAATTTAATTCCCTCGGTCATGAATGTGATCAGCCCCCTCCCTCCTCCAGTCTCCCTCCTCTTGACTTCATGTCAGATTTACACTGAAAATATTCATCATCTCTTCTCATTAAGTCGGTCTGACTGAAGCAGAGAGCCAGGGATTGTTCCTGTGTGCGTGGAAAAATGACGCGATGCATGACCTCTTTCATGTGAGCGAGTAGAAAGCCTGAAGGTTCATATCAAGCTTCCTGATACCCGATGATAGCTAGGCGGCAGTAAATTAGATCTATGTGCACATGTTGCTGTGTTTCCAGTGCCACTGATACCATCAATTATGTGGCTTAAGGTGCTTTTCCACCAGAAATACCAGGAACCTATAGTTTCAGGAACCTCTCTAAAAGGAACTAAATTGTTCCTGTGGCCTATTGTTGTCTGTGTTTCCATGAGGCCTGAAGTCCAGTGAAGATTATTCAAATCAGACCAGTATGGAGAAAGAATAAAAGTAACTGCACTCCACCACCAGACCAGTAGAGGGCAGTAAGATTGACAAAGATTAGCCTGTTATAATTATGAATAAAATATGCTACTTTAAAGAATTTTTGTTTTTGGAAGGCATTTAACGACCCGACTATTAGTGTTTCGCGACCCCCCAGAAGGCCCCAACCCCCACTTTGGGAACCACTGCTCTAAAGTCAAGTTAGCATCAATAAATATGGACTTTTCATGACTTAAGCAGGTGTTCAACACGGCAATGCTGCTGCACAATTGTCGAGTTTAGCCATCAAAAGTACTTAAAGGCTTTCAGGGTTGGGTACTGTAACCAAGTGTAAAGTAACTGATGCATGTTACATAAGTAACCCATCCAGTGATGTAAATGATATAGCTAGCATACTTAACGTAGCATACAAGGGGGGTCATCCTCTTAAAGCTAGGGTTGGTAATCAGATTTAGATCCACTTTTTGTTATACTGGTTAAAATGATCTTTATGTCCTGATGGTAATCAATACATAATGTGTTCTTAAAAAAGAGTGAAAAAAAGCTGCTATCTACAGCCGGAGTAAACCTGGGAAAACACCAGCCAATCACCGTTTTTTGGGTGCCAAAATTTTAAACCATTCAAATTCCGTCCTGCCGTTCTGCCCGCCTCCTGCGCGTACATTTCCCCGGCGTGCACTCCGAGTCCCCGTCTCCTGCCTCTGCTTCCCCTGACTCTATTTACTGCCCCTCTCGCTCGTCCTCGGGCCTGTCCCCTCTGACCTGATGAAGTGCTTTGCTCAGGACTGTAGTCTGGATCAGAGTCTAAAAAGCTATCACCACGGGGCTCTGACAAGCAGAAGAATTAATGATATGCAGTAAGTCCTACAGAAATGTAGATGTACTGAAGCGTCCGTCCGGACGCTGTAGGGATGAAGAGCCGATTCGTGAACACGTTGAGTTTTAATAACCGGTCACTGTCGGCCGTGATCACGACAACCAACAAAACAACAATCAATGTTTGAATGAATGAAGAACTTCTCCTCTTGTCTCTCCTCTCTCCAGCTCGCACTCTCTACAGTACACCTCTCCTGATGCCTTCACTGACTGTCAACACTGTAGGGATTAAGAACATCTACACTGAACCTGTTTAACAAACAGTAGAGTTGTTACAGTATTACATGTATTAAAACTTTTCTCCTGATATCGTGTCACCAGTACAACTGGATAATGCTAGCATGACAGTTGTGAGTACTAACAGCAGCCATGTTTCTTTGTGTTTTTAACTTTCACTATGAGAATGTTTTGGTGACGACCGGTTTTGAATCAGTCACCATCATATGGTCGCAAGTCAGCGGCGCTCGTGCATGTGAGCGGGGGGGCGTCATTTCGGAGGAGCTCCGAGGGGAGGGGGGGAGGGGTTAGACGGAGTCCTGAGGAAATGCTACATTAAAATTCATGCTGGTTTTCCGAGACTGCCAACCCTAGCTTTAAGAGAAGTTATCATTAACAGGAATCAAACCCTCCTCTCATGAGTGACTTTATCATCGTATCAAATCAATAAGTTGGAGAATGGCCGGAGGAAATAGCGTTGCATCTGCTCCTCTGTCTTCTGACATGTTTTGGCTCAGATCAAGCGTCCACGTTTGACAACATGAGTCTTGTAACAGGCTCGTGGTTGTCTGAAGAGTTTCTGGGTCAAAAATGTAGGATATCACTTACTGAAGCAGCACATGAGGCAGATGGTGAGACTTCAATACAAACATTTAATCACAAAACTAGTCCTGTAGTGCTGACAGCGTCGAGGGAATTCTCCCCTTTAATCAGTCACAGGCCAACTTGATAAGTGACAAGCGCGGCTTTATCAGAGATGCCGCGTGCAGCCAAACTTACCCCAGTTTTCTTGGGCACCGCCTGGCTGCGTCTTGACAGCACCTCAAAGAGCTACAGCTCTGCTCAAGACAAAAACTCTGCAGTATACTGCTGGTGGCCCACAAATTATTCAGTATCTCTCTAAGCACAAAGAGGAGCAGCCAGAGGGAGGAGGAGGAGATAGAGAGGACAGGCTGGCTTACCGCTCATCTACAGACGACTACTCGAAGCAGGTTTGAATTGCCATTTCTGTTTACAGGCCACTGTTTTCATTTATAGCCTTGTTAAATAACCTGGTGTCTTCAGCGTTACGCTATTTGGGGATGGTTTGGGAGCAGCAGCGATGGAATCAATCACAGAGCAGAGTGAGTGTGGGTTGGAGCTCTGACAGCTTGTTTTTCTTACCAAGGACACTTCCTTCTTCAGCTCATCCAAATCCCTGTCCTTCTTCTTCCTCTTCCCTCCATTCTCGGCACCGCTCTGCAGGGAGGGAGACAGGTTAGCATTAAAGGTGGAAAAATACTGTACCTAAAGTAACTTTGAGGAGTGTTAATGCAGTTATATAAAAAACAGATTGATGCCTCTTTATTGCTTGCAAAAACAAACCGGCCTATCAGAGAGACTTTTCAATCCTGGTTTACCGCCTGTCACCTCTGCCCTTGGGTCGGACTCTGATGAAGAGATTTACAGCAGGTGTAGCCTTTGTTTGCAGTTTGCCTAACGCTGTTTCACAACACTTCACACACATGTTCAGGAGAGGAGAGGTGAGATATATCTCTTTGAGCATGGGCAGCTAACACCCACACAATATGAAATCCTCACAGCAGCTTTAGGAAGACTTTCAGGTATCTTCACTTAATTTTTCTGACAGCTCTGCAAGTTTCACTCCTTACATGATACTAATAATATCTGTGCTTTACAGCTCCAGTGAGGAACTTTCGGTTTGTGTTGATTTTGGGTACAAAAAAACCTTCATCTAAGCTCCCTCGAAGCAGTTTGTGGTGCTCACCCACGTTGTCCCCCTGCTGTCTGGATCCTTCTTTGTGTTGTACCCACTCTTAGATGTAGGTCACTTTGGACAAACTGTAACATGTGGCGCCCCCTGAAGGTTCTGGGTTTCTTAAGTAATTTTGGGGTCCTTTTTTGCCTTTTTTTTGGTATGACAGCCGAGGAGAGACAGGAAATGTGGGGAGCAAAGAGCAACAAATAATCAAGGCCAGGAGTTGAATCAGTGACCACTGCAACAAGGACTACAGCCTCTATACATGGGGCGCATAGTTAAACTGCAAGGCCAACCACCCTACTGTCTTCTAATAGTCAAATATATCACCATTTATGACTCTTTCAGGACACAAGGCTTAATTAATTATTCTAAATTATGAAATGGTGCATAAAATGTGTTCAGAATGCAGGATGAGGAGTATTTCTTGTTAATAATGTTGCTTACAGGTGAAAGTAGTTTCAATAGCAACATAAAAAGAGAGCATATTGGGATTCTGACATTAAAATATCAAGAAATTGTATTTTTCCCATATGATCCACCTTCTGAAGGAGAACATAAGAGACGTTTGAAGACAACTGTGACTAAAGTTCATGCTCATCATTTTCAAAGTAATGTACGATGCTATCGTAGCTTTTATCTTTTTCCGTCTTGTTGTAATTTTCCATTAAATCTACCTTTCTTTGGCTTAAATACCCCAAACTCCAACATGTACCACTGCTCACGTTAGCAGCAGACTCCTTTAATTCTTCTTCTGTGGTAGCTTCTGTTCTATACGTTTACTTTCCCCTCTCCTCTCTACCCTTTTGTATAATTTCCATATCAGAAAGGTAGGTAAGGTACATTTTGGCTCATTCCTTATCATAGCTGATCCCCTTATTTGTTTTATATTCTGTTGTTGTCTGACCCAACATGTCAGTATATGGTTTCAATGAGCTGCCTAGCTAGCTGGTTTGTGTCGACTCTGGCGCCCCCTGTGGACAAAAGGGGTAGGACATAAAATCTTCTCCTGTTTACGTGGAAGCATTTTTCTAATCTTTCTTTGTTTTTAATCTGTAACACACAACTCACAATGAATCTTTGCTGTAGCACATTTTTTTAAGGCAGTGTCTTTAATCACCATCTCAAAAGTCCTCACAGGAGCTTTAACGTTAGGTCAATTTAGCTGTATCTATTATATTTGAGAGCTGGAGCAGGCAGTGTATGTTATGTTTTATGATTTGTATGAATAGATATTCTTTACTGTTTTGTTAATCTTCAATAATGAGTCATGTTTGGCCATGATCGCCCCTTTTCTACGCTTGATAGGAGCTGGAGCAGGAAGTACAGCCAGCATTGAGGTTCTGTTACTCTGTGTTTAAAAGACGTGATCCGCCATCTTTTCTCTTTAATTAACAAAACGCAGAAATCTACCAGTTACAGGTACAATGATTTTTGTGGTTCAGTGTGCTTAGCACCAAAACAGCTAGCATAATGTCCTTCAGATGGCTACCTTTTTACCATAACTCAACTCAACTCTCAACTCAACTTTATTTATATAGCACCTTTCATAAACATGCAGCCCAAAGTGCTTCACAGAATAACAGAGAGACAGAAAACAACAGCAATGGTGAAATTTAAAAAGGCATGATTATGAATAAAATGCTAAAAAATAAAAGAAATACAACAAAGTAAATATAATAAAATAGGTAAGAGTGGAAAGAAAAGTTAAAAATAAGGTAGAGTTAACAAGATCAGATGAACACAAGAAATAAATAGATAAATAAATAATTACATTTTATAAATAAATAAATATAAGATAAATCAGTGTTAAAGCAATGATTCAAATAATAATGATTTAAATAATAATAAAAATAATAATGCAGTCCAGGGCTACAAATAAACTACTTCAAATTAAAAGCTAGATTAAAAAGGTAAGTCTTAAGTTCACTTTTAAAAACACCAAATGTGAAGGACGGCGCTCGGGGGCCAGGCCACAGCCGAGACCTCCCGCCCCCACGTGTGGAAGACACTGGTGGCTGTTTTTGGGCCTGACACCCCCCCTCCAACCACAAGTACACGTCAGAGCCATAGATTGTATAAATAATGGACGTAGTATCCATGACGCCTCCCATCTGTTCCTGAACGCTGTTTTGAAGCCAATCGTTGGTGGAAGCCATATTGGTAATGCTGAACTCAACCAAAAGAGTGTGACGTAAAGAGGCGGTGTATAAGCCTCCTAGCAAATTAAAATGGACAGCGTTGCTCCGCCTCTTCCCGTTGTACGGTTCTGAAGCCAAAAAATCCCGCTGTAGGGCGTCGCCATTGTGCAGCCAGAGCCTGTGAAGCCACTGTAACGAGCTCCGCCCTACAGCGTAGTGTCATAAGACGCTGTGTGTCCTTTGAAGTTTCCCTCTACGGCGGCTGTGAATCAAAGTAAACAGGAAGTAAAACCCCGTTTTTTAAACTCTAATAACTAAAGAAAAAGAAACTTTTCAGAAAAAAGAGGCCTTGGACACAAAACAGTCAAATACTAACTACATATCACCACAGCATACGGATGGAGAAAGATTCGTACGATGTGTATTTATTTTTTAAAGTTTGATTGCTGGGGGAGACAGATTTTTTGACCTATACTGCAGCCAGCCACCAGGGGGCAGACACTCTGCTGAAAGCTTCACTTCGTGCCGAGCGAGATGCACCCCTGGTTCCCACCTGTCAGTCAAAACTCTTAATCTTATTATCTTCTGAAGCTGTTTTTTTAACCAGGCTGTAAACATGTTTATTTCTGCTGTAAAAATCGTCTTCTGGGGCGCTGGTGGCCTAGCGGTCTAAGCGCCCCACGTATAGAGGCTGCAGTCCTCATTGCAGAGGTTGCCGGTACGACTCCCCGCCGGTGGACCATTTGCTGCATGTCTCCCCCCCCTCTCTACTCCCCACATTTCCTGTCTCCCTTCAGCTGTCCTGTCAATAAAGGCGAAAAAGCCCCAAAAATATAACTTTTAAAAAATAAGAAATAAATCGTCTTCTTTGAATGGGTGTGTATGTGGTTTCCTGTGTTTCTTCAGCCAGCCTCCAGTGGATTCTCGAGGAACTGCAGTGTACAACACTTTTGCATGGGCTTCATATTTTGAGACCTGAGGTTGCTGCTTGGTCAGAGCCTGTACTTCTTCACCTTTACTGAAGAGAGGGAGTTAATTTAGTACCCGTGCTTTCACCACTCTTTCTCACAAGTGTCTGTTCTTACAATTTAGTGACTGATGTGTGTACTTTTGTCTCATCAGACCAAGAAACTGTCATCCCAAACCCTGCACAGAAAGTACGAGGCAGGAAGTTACATGCTCGTTCCCACATTGTGCCGAGACATTTACATTCATAGCCGTGTATGACAACACCAGTGTGAGCACAATGGACTTTGTGTATGCTGGTTCATTTCAATCTCCTGGCACTATTGGCAAACCTTTCACTGAATATGGAGGAGAAAATATTTCCCCCTCATTTGTGCGAGGAGTGAGAGAGAGTATGTGTGTGTGTGTGTCACGAACAGTTGGAAGAATGGTGCATCATGGAAATCATCTGCTGCTGTCAGTCTCCTCTTAGCAGCACGTGTGCGTGTCAGCGAGTGAGGGATACGAGTGAGAGAATGAGAGCGAGTGACACAGTGAAAAAAGTAATCAAAAAAAGCCAAAGAGGGAGCAGAGAGCTGGTGGAGGGCCTGAAATGTGTCTGGCATAGCAATTTCTTTCCCACTGTGTGTGAGGAAGATTACCAGCCTGTCCTCCCATAAAGCTAAATGGAATGGGCCTGATGGAGAGAATAAAAACTAAATTACGTAATTACGCAAGTAAACAGCGAGCCAGGAACAAAACTTATTGAGGGGAGAAGCTATCATCCTGAGATGTGTCTGTCTTTAGAGAAAAAAAGAAGCAGCATTGTGATGCTAAGAGAAATCAGGCCCTGCAGGTGGTGTTTTTCCATGATGCATGTCCACTCCTTATGCTCTTACTGTACGTAAGTTAAAGCCGACACACAGACTGTTACAAGCAGAGTCATTCAGTCACAGCATGACATAAGGGTTGGTTTGAAGGAGAGGAACACCCAAATGAAAGTCTTTAAATAAAGGAGGAGAACTCACCCCTTTCCCCATGCTGGACGTCCGGATGTCAGCAGGTTATAATGTGAAGGACGGCGTTCAGGGCCACGCCACAGCTGAGACCTCCCGCCCCCACGTGTGGAAGACGCTGGTGGCTGTTTTTGGGCCTGACGACCCCCCTCCATCCAGTTCCTTCTCTTCTTGCTCCCTTCTGGCAGGGTAACCTGAGCCATACATCCCCCTCTCCTCTAACACACATAGAGGGGGTTTCTGGGTGTTTGTGTACCTGCACCTGCTCAAAACGTCCCCCTTTTTTTCACAACAAACACACACATACACACAGCTCCATGCAAAACAACAGGACATCAATCACAGCTGTCAGCGCCACAAATGAAAGCTCGCACTCCACATAACATGTTGTATTTATTTCTAACAACAATGTGATAATGAGGGGCTTAGATTGGCCCTCAGGATTTCCTTTAGATGTTTGGATTCAGAGCACACATCCAATACCGAGGTCTGTTCTGCAAATTAATCCTGTGATTAACTGTTTCATTGTTCGATAATGGATCCTAAAAGAAGAAGTGTTGTTCTAGCGCTTCTCTCTCCAAAGACACGGCTCATTCAAAAGCTGGAAGAAGCTGTAAGCCTGACATATTTACACCATAAGGCAGGTCATCACCACTGCACCCACACAGCAGATGCAGCAGACGATCCTGTGTCACATACCACCAAATGTTTTCTCACTTGTTGCCGGTTTGGACTCTCACCAGACTACACTGCTTCCAGGCCTGTATGAGCTGTAGACTTTGATGTATGTTAAGTGCTCAGTCTCAAGGTTTCTTTCAATTTCACTCCCACTAAATGCTTTTCCAAGGGTATTCTCGCTTGTTTGTATGTCCTCTGTATCACAAAAACTTTAGTGTGTGTGTTTGGATAAAAAAAAAAAGGTTTCCTGTTAAAGCTTCTTGTTTCACTGACTTATCAATACTCAAATTCATTTTAAATTTTTGCAGCCACAAGAGGAAGAGGAGTTACAAAAAGGTCAACAACAATCCTACAGTAATGAAAATGCCAAATGCATCAGCTTTAACACATTAACGCTCAAATGAAGAAAGCATCTGAGCTGAAAAGAAGCTAAAGATACAAAGGTTTGCCATGTTAGCTTAGCTTAGCATGCTGTTCTGTAACTAGCATCACTATGTCAGTTTAATGTTGTGATTTCATGAGAAAGTAGTCCTAATAACAGGCTTTGGTTAATCTACATGTAAGCTAAAGTTGTCGTACCTAGTAGTATGGGAGGTAGAACCTTCAGTTATCAGGCCCCTCTCCTTTGGAATCATCTACCAGTCCGGGTCCAGGAGGCAGACACCCTCTCTACTTTTAAGAGTAGGCTTCAAACTTTCCTTTTTGATAAAGCTTATAGTTAGAGCTGGATCAGGCTTGGACCAGCTCTTAGTTATGCTGCTATAGACTTAGACTGCTGGGGGACCTGATACACTGGGATCATGCCTTCCCCTCACTCTCCTCTCTCTTCCTGTCTCTTACTTTAACTCTCCCTGTTCCATTAAAGTTACTAACCATAGACCTTTCTGGAGTCCCTGAGCTCCCTTGTCTCATAGTTCCTCTGGATCTCTGCTGCTGTGGACGTTCCAGACTCCAGCTGCTAACAACTACTATCCTATGTCTGTCTAACATGAGTCTGGTCCTGCTGGAGGTTTCTGCCTGTTAAAGGAAGTTTGTCCTTGCCACTGTAACTTGCTAAATGCTGCAGAGTGCTCTGCTCATGGTGGATTAAGATGAGATCAGATTGAGTCCTGTCTGTAGATGAGAGAGGATCTTATCTTGTCTTGATGTTGGGTCTTTGTTAATAATAAAACACAGAGTACAGACTAGACCTGCTCTGTTTGGAAAGAGTCTGAGGAGAACATTTGTTGTGAATTGTGTTCCCTGTGAGTCCAGTTTAGCTTTCCTTCCTGCTCTTTTGTGTTCTCCTCCACTTTGATTACCATTATTAGTTTCACCTGTGTCCTGTAATTGATGACCCTGTGTGTATTAAGCCCCCCTGTGTGTTGTTTTTTTGTTTTCAGTTTTGGTTCTTGGACATTTCAATAAGTCTTTGTTTCAGCTTTTTGTTTTGTTTATTAAACAATCATATTCTGCACATGGGTCCTCCTTTCTGTTTTTTAAAGTCACACAGGCTGCATTTAAACCTGCCCTCCACAATTACAGACTGTCGATTCAGAATCCTGATTCCTACAACAATGTGGAGCAGATATGCTTTAAGACAACGTATTCAGTTATTTATGAAAATTATATTAAAGTTTAACTCCATAAGATGACCCACAATCCTTATTTTTGCTCAGGTGGTTGCAGGCTGCTCTTCTGACCTGTGCCTGTCTCAGAAATGTACAACTTTACCCTCCTAATATAACACCCTCCTCCTCGTGAATTTATGGCTTTAGTCTCAAAATATTATTCTAGAATGTGACCCTAATACTCTCTGGTATACTAGCTGAACAACATACTAATTTCAAAATGCTATGGATTAACATTTTTATCTTTCTATTGCAAAATCAAAACATGAAGACTTATTTCTAAGGTTAGGTTTGAAAAATGTCTTACCATCAGTTCAGATGTAGACCGCCAGCTTAGACCTGTCCTGGACACTGTGATGAAAATACAGAAAGAAACAAACAGAGCATCAGAGTAAGCATTTGTAGAAAAAGTCCAATGCATATGGAAATATAATCACCTCATATGTAAGGTGATCAGTGGAGGGGATTACTGGGTTTGGCTTCATAAGATATTTTTTTAATATCTAGTATCACCAGTGTTGTGCTTCTATGCTTCAGTCTTCAACCCTCAACTGTTGACATGTCCTAAAATACATGAATTACTGTATTCATAGACAGATATGAAGTGTAAAAGCCAAGAAAATCCCAATTAATGCAGGAACAAATCTGCAGCTTTGAAAACTTAGAAACACACATATGACTCTAAAATCTGTAAGCTTAAAACTTGGCTAAATTAATGAATTGAATGCCCCAATAACAGGAAAATCACCTAGAATAAAAATATAATATAATAAATATAATAATAATAAAATTATAATAAAAAATATAATACATCATGACTAATCATAAAGCAGAAATGGATGTAGAAGTAGAGACTAATGCACACCAATTCCAAAAACTGTATAAATAAACAACAAATGGAAATAGTAAATAAACATTCAAGATAAAACATGACTAGTTAAGACAATAAAAAGATACAAGTCTAATATAAATAAAAGCACTAAAATAGTAATACAAAATATAAATTGAAAAGTTAGAAATAAATTAAACAATACAATATTCAAATAAATATAAAATGTTACACCTCTCTAAAAGCATACTAGTTTCTGTCCAGATTTGTTCATAAAACTCCTTCAAATGTTCACAACAGCTGGCTTCACAGGTACCACTTATTAGATGCATAAACCATAGACATACAGTTTATAGGTAGACGTGGCATTGACTGGCTGAGTAGTACGTCAACGTCGCCGCCATGTTGAATGTGGCAATCTGTAAAGATGCGCACACATACATTGAAACATGCCTCCTGATTGTTGTTATACGACCACACCGGTGTAAATTGACTTCTTACCATTAGCAGAGCTTTCCAAATATACGCCACAAATGTTTAGTAGAAGTCTCCACAGCCTTGACATTAACTTTTAAAAACTCCTTCACTGCTTAAACAGTGATAAACACCAGGACACCTGTTAAACATACTGAGACTCATCCTTCTAAAAGTCCTGTGTTTTAATTTCACATACAGCAGCTGTCTCATAATAAAGGTCAGAATAAATAAAGTAATCTTAGATTTTAATCACTTTGATGTGTTTAGTGTTAATTATAACAGTCCATTCATCCTGTATTTGAAAGACTAAATCCCTTCACTTGTTCAATCGGTTATAATGTCTCAAGCACTTCGTCCTCACGTGATATAAAACATTATATATGGACGACTGTCCTTGATACGATGCAATTACAAAAAGGATATTCCTCAGTGTGGGCATTTAAAGGCCACAGAGCAGTGGTATGATAAAGAGAGAGGGGAAACATAAACGAATCGCACCAACAGGCTGAAAATATGAAACTAGAATGATGAAATATTTGGAGCAGGGTATGGATACAGCAAACTAACAAGAGTCAACAGAGCTGTATGGAAGTAGACTAATAAATAAACACAGCTTTCGGTAACGCTGGGAAAGTTAACCGTCGTTCACTGTCTCCAAGCTACAACGCTAGCGATCCTTCCCTGAGTTGCAGTAAACTAAGCTAACCAGTTCACTGTTCACCAAAATATGAACACGCTCAAGCACAACACTGATTGTCACTATGTACAATTTCTACTTATGCTAGCATTACAACATGTTGTAGCATGCTGAGGATGAATATTTGATGGGTTTGTTTCAAATTCAAGCAAAGCATAACTGCCTCTTTATTCTGCCGTTGCTAACTCATTAGCAAACCTGTAGTCCTGTCTTTTGGTCCTTGTATGTTGAAATATCTTACCTTGACTTCAGCAGGAGACAACACAGCTCATGTCTGTTTGTGGAGAACAGAGCTGGAACCAGGAGGACATTAGCATAGCTTAGCTTAGCCGCGCGTAGCCTAGCTTTGTTGTCAGATGTTCAAAAACACAGTTTGAAGCACGTTTAAAGCCCAATAAATAACATGTCCTCATGTTTGTGTGTAAACGTCTAGAAATATGTGTTGTTTTCTCACCTGTCTGTTTAAGAAGAAGTTTCTCCTAGCCACTGTTTCACTAAGTGTTGCTCATAATGGATTTATGTTAGCTCTCAGTACATAAAATAACTTAGTGAAATAGTTACACAAAGTGGCTCTCTCTGAAACCTTTTTTCAATGATGTCTATGGTTTTGTATGTAAAACACACAAGCTATATTATCACTGATCTTTATGGGCACTGCTTGGATATATTTTGAACTTTAAAGGTACAGTGTGTAGAATTTAGCAGTGTGTAGCAGAACAGACAAATGGAATATAATATTCATAAGTATATTTCAATGAGTGTATAATCACCTCATTTAAAAATTATAGTATTTGTTAACTTAGAATGAGCCTTTTATCTATTTATTTACAGAGGAGAGGGACCCCTTCCATTAGAGTTGCCACCCGTCCTGTTTTTCCCAGAATTGTTCTCTTTGTTCACCAGCTGTCCTGGGAAAATGAAAATCTCTCCCGGGACACAATTTGTTTTTTTGGGGAAAATGCAAAAACCTCATTTGATTTCCTTCGTTCTGTAGTCTAGAAAGGTCCCCCATGCTTCTGAGGCTATTTAAAATTGTCTCTGTTTTCTTCCCGTCTATGCGTATGTCACACGTATGCCCTAGCGCTCAAAGCCTCTCAAGCAGGGAGGGAAACTTGACCGAAGAGAGACAGCAAGCTGAATTGACCGACGTACTCCGCGCTGAGGTCTTCTTTTCACCAACTTTTGGGGTCTCCTTTTGAAATGGGGGGAGAGTCGACTGACGAGGAAGGAGATGGAGCAAATACATGCAAGCCACCAGCACGAAATAAACCATACACTAGTTACAATCCTGACTGTGTGACACTGTCAGAGTTTGAATGGGTACAGCTGACCCAGGGAGACAATTTTTCTGCCCCATGCGTTTTGTGTCTGGCGAAAATCTCTGTAAAACATGAAGGGAAAAACGCATCGGAAATCCATGCAAAAACAAAAAAGCATCAAACAGTGGTATCAAACAAACAAAAACAGGCAGCCATCGCAACTTTTATGACCAAAAAAGGTTCACCAGAAGAAGACAAGATTGCAGCGGCAGAGCTTCCCAGTTTTACCGAATTGTATGATGATTTGGTCAGTCTGAAGGTCTGAACTGGTAATAGTGGCCGAGCCCTCCGCCCAAGACAATTGGTTGAGTGTCTCTTTTTTTCACAAATCCAAGATGGCAACCCTTCTTATCATGCATCATAGGAGCTTCTTTTCCAGGGGTTGAGCAATACGGTTTTATTTTCCCCTTTCTATACCTTTTACGTGAATTAAGCTAGCAGTTTCCCCTTCCCTCATGCCTTTATTGCTAAGCTAACAGCACTACACATAAGTGTTATACTAAAAAGACTCAAAATGTAGCACAGTTTTTAGTCTTATATCAAATAGAATTGTTTTTTAAGACCTGACATAAGCCACTTTCACCTGATAAGCCCAGATAAACGTATTGCAGGACAAGAATAAGGGTAATGTCTTAAATCAAAAAACTTTAGTAAACTTTCCTAACCCGTGGGAAGATATTTTTTTTACTAATTACAAGCAAGTCAGCTCTGATTTTTGGTGGATACTTTCTTGAAATAAGATGTTTGTCTAGACTTGTCAAGCAAATGTGGCTTTTTATGAAGTCTATTGAGACATTTTTATGAAGTCTATTGAGACATTTTTATGAAAAATAAGACAAAACACTTCGTTTTGAGTGATGGATCTTCTAGTCTAGCTCTTAGCAAGAATACAAATCCTTGAGCTTCACGAGTTGTTTCATCATCATTAAATCCTCGTGTAGTATCTTTCAGATTTCTGCTTTGCTGCTCTAAGTAACTCAAAATAGTAGCAGCAAAGCAGAAACTCAGGCACACTGTGATTCATGCCTTTGAGCCGAGCAGGTCAGTGTGGGCATCAGTTAAAGACTGAGATTGTACTGTGTGAGTAACTGTCCGAATATGAAGTAGAGCATTTATGAAAAGGTTACTTATGCTCACCAAATCAGCCTGAGAGTTAAGTCAGAAAAAATTAAGCCTTTCTGAAAATTACACCTCATTTTGCCCGTCTGTAAAATGTGAAAAGGTCATAAATGGTCCCTGAGCATTTATTTTCAGTTCATTATCTTTACTCTGAGGTAGCTGGGTAAAAAAAGGGGATTTTCAGGTGAAACCATTTCAGTCATCACCTGCTGACATCAAGCTGAAGTTTCAAAGCTTAATTCCAATACTAAATTCCTCCAGTGTTGAAAAAGAAAACTCATGTGGTGGTCATTGTTCAGAATTTAAAACCTGTCAGATCGGGTCCTCCAAAATGTTCTTGTTGTGCATGCCTTCAGAGAGCTAAAAAGGAGTTTTGCTTTCATGCCAGCCATCAGAGTATTCACATACTTCAAATGGGCATCTCATTTTAGACAGACTTTTGAAAAGTTCATGAAAGTATATCTCAGCAGAGAACATTGTGACAGATTTGCACAATACATGAGTCGTGGTGGCGGTAAAGAAAGACGACTGCAGACATTGTCAGCTGGGTTTACTTTACTGTCTTCTGTTGACAACAGCTGCGCTTGGGGCTTTTTATTCATGATCTCTTTACAACATATTATACAGAGTCATCAAAAGTTGTTAGTGGATTTATCACAAGCATTAAAAGAAATGTAAAAAAAAAAAAAAACAGTAAGAAGCTCCAGTCATTTGAAATAAATGAAGATTATTGTGCAGCTATGACTAATACAATTCATAATACATATAAAACACATTTTAAAAGACATTTTAGTGCTGTTTGTCTTATGTCAGGTGTCTGTGTGGCTTTGCAGAGAAACAAGAAAACATTCAAACTGATCCATCTGACTGGATAGTTAAACAGCGACTAGTGAAATAAAATCTCCAGTTATAAACGTGGATTTTTAGCACCTCCATTCCTGTTATGAATTTTAAAGGAACATTCAAGTCTACACTTTCCACCCTGCATATCAAGCACGCAGATCACAATCCATCTTTGGCTCAGGGTTGGAGAAGGAGCACCTCTAAAAGAAAGCTCAGGGGGAAGAGCCGGCTCTATCTGTCGTGATACATATGGATTTTTGGCTTGGCTTAACACGTCAGATAGATCTCATCCACCAAAGCTTTCCCCCCTCAGCTAGCGCCTTCCTCCTACTTTTTTGACTCTCCAGCCACGTTGCGCTGAATCTGAAGCTAACCCAACCTTTAATCACCCCTCATCCTCTCTCTTAACACCACACAACAGCCTCGATTTACCTTCGTCTGGGAACCAAACGACAGCCACACAGAACCTTCCATAACACACGAGGTTGGAAACATAATGACGTGTTCCACTGAACGCCATTACGTTTCCCACCTGCCTTGAAAAACATGTTCTCCATGTGTTTCCTCGTGTAAAACGTCTCACAAAACATTATTTGCTTTACTTAGGGTGACACTGTTTTTGCTTTATATCAAATTTTTAACACACATATACATAAAACACACGTCGTATTTGCGACCGGAAGAGAGCTAGCTAGATTATGAGTTTTCGTTTGGCGTCTTCAGTGAAAACTAAAGGCGGATTTCTGCCCATGGTTTTGCCTTCCTTTGCCAGAAGGGGGCAGAGGAGAGCGTTTTCTGCACTTGAACCGGCAGAAACAAGACAGTAAAGGGGGTCAGAGGATGGAGGGACAGGCGGGGCCGACGGGGGACGTGCCTTCTGGGGGCGGTGGAAGTTTGAAGGGCAAGGGAGAGGGCGTTCGTCGATCATTGGGCAATATGGATGGAGGGGAGGCAGATGTCCGTGACTGAGTTTGAAAAATAGAAGAAGAAGAAGAAGAAGAAGGACGAGGAAGGACTGAAGAGAGGAAAGAGGAGCAGAGCATTGAGCTGTAGGCCTGGCAGTCAGATAAGGAGAGGCTTAAAGAGTGGAGTGGATTGTGTATAGGCCTTTTCTGTGGGGGGAATAATGCAGTGCAGAGTCACCAGAAGACAGGAAGAGGAAGAGATAAACGGAGGCAAAGACGTAAGGACAGAGAGAATGAAACAAGGGTTTGGAGGGAGGAGATGAATCCAGAGATGAGAGAGTGAATAAAAGAGGAGGGAAGAGAGCAGAGAGAGAGAGAGAGAGAGAGAGGAAGATGAAGAGAGAGATATCCCGTTACGAGCACGTGCTAAAATAATTAGCCTTGGGTTGGCGAGGAGAAACGTGCGGGCGGATTAACTGGACCTAAAATAACTCGGAGAGCACAGAAGCTGCACCTCTTCCTGGTAAGCCCTTTTGTCAGACTCCTGAGCGTGTCCGCCCGCCCTCTGGGGCCGTGACGTCATTCCAGGTTGTCAGTCGCCGGCCGTGGAGTCAACAGCGGACAGCCTCATGTGCTCACAGCAGGCCAAACTCCCCCCCCCTCCCTCTCTGGACGGCTGAAAAATGTGCAGCTGTTACAGTAAGCCCGTACACTCTTATAGGGCCAGAAATAGCCCCCTTTAGCCTGGGCAGGGACAGGGCGACAACCTCCATTAGCTCAAATGTGAGAGGATTGAATCACCCCGAGCTCCAGGGCTTGAACCTCTATCTACGCGGGGCTGAGAGCAGGAATCATATTTCTCCCCCACTATCACTCTCCTCTGCTTCTCTGCTTCTCTGTCTCTCTTTTTCTCTATCTGAAGTCCAGAGTGCGCTCGCAGCTCCGCTCAGTGTGTGTGATTGAGTCGTAAACATTAAAGCGGGAGATTCAGGGGACTCTAAACACAGAGGGATGGTCTTTCAGGTTCCTCTTAAGGATGTTATGTGCATAGTTAAGGCCTTAAAACAGTTTTACAGGCTGCCCAATGAGTGCATATAGGGCCTCAGATGAGACGTTGTAAAAATTATTTGACGCCAACGCCGCTGATATAGTAGGGCTATTCTTACAGCCAGTGCTGTCTTGAAAGAGTAGAGATAATAGGAAATAATGGGGGTTGCATCAGGCTGGGCAGAAAAGGAGGGAGCAGACTAGAGGAGTGGAGGCAGTCATGGAGAAGTCAGACCTTTATCTATAGGAAAGAGAAAAGAAAGAAAAGAGGGAAGGGAGTTGAGAGAAGAAGAGAAACAGGATAGAGCAGTTAGCATTGAAATCACTTCTGTAATTTGAATTAACACGAAAAGCAGGAAAATCACAGTGAAAGAGGAAGAAAGGGGACAGGAGAGGAGAGAGAATGGAGATCAGCGTGAGGGGAGAAAGTTAGAGTTTGACACAGCACCTCCATAAAATAAAAAAAAGGCAAATTGGTTTGTCCCCGCAGCGTGGGAGGGGTGATGCGTATCGGACACACTTGAAGGGAGCTTTCTTGGTGGATCGGATCACAATGAAAGGAACCAGAAAGGCAAAAACCCGGGGAGCGACTTTTTTAGATTCTGTTATCAAACCCTCGCCGTCTTAGGGTCTCGCTTCAAATGCCATATCTTATGACCTGACAAAAGTAGTTGGGGTGTGGGTGCTGTAAGAGATTATCACGGCATCTTAGATCTGGGCTCGTATAGCTGCGTCTACAGTCCTCAGCCTGTGACAGGAGCTGATATGATTGGACTCATTTATTCAGGGTGTTGTGGTGGGTGTTAAGTAGGTTTGACTGTCCTGCTGTCTCCACAGTGGACTTCCCACTCTCTTATCCTCGACCGTTCCCTCCCCCTTTGGCCTCCCCCGCTCCCTCTAGGTGTATTATTTGAAGGAGAGCTGGTTGGCAAGGCGAGAGAGGAGGCCAAGAGACTTTGACCTTCCTATCCCTCCCTCACCGGCAGATCCCTCCTCCCCGTTTTTGCGGGTCAGCTCCAGCTCGATGGTCATCAGCACCCTGCCCGAGCCCTCCTCCCCTCCTCCCCCCACCTTCTCTGTCTTTCTGACTACGGTTCGCTGCTTCCGCTCGGGCTGAGCCTTCGCCACCGCCTGGCGCACGGGCTGGAGCAGCCGGCCGGCGAGCCCGCCCCAGCCCTTCCCCGTATCCTATTTCTTATCCTTGCGTGACTCCTGCTTCTTCTTTTCCGAGGCGGCCGCCTTCACCTTGGAGGGGTCGGCGGGAGGCGCGGGGCCCTGTGGGGGAGGAGGGAGAGGGGATCGGGGGGAGAACAGGGGAGGAGAGTCACTTCAGGAGGAAAGGAGTGTAAGGGAGATAGAGAGAGAGAGAGGAAAAGGGAGACGGGTCAGAGGAGGGTGAGATGGGAGTGTTAGAAATGAGAGGATGAGAGGTGGGGTTAGCAGGACGAGTGGAGCTGTGTGAAGAGGAGAGAAAAACACCTTTAGGAGGAGGGGAAGGTGAGAGAGACACACAAAGAGACAAGGAGGTAGAGAGACAGTCCTTTTAAGGGAGGGGGTAGCAAGTGAGAGGGGGCGGAGTCCAGAGCTGTAAGGGGGTGACAAAACAGGTAACCATGCGTTAGGATGGGACACAGTGGCAGGCCGGCTCCATACACCTGTGACAAAAGATCATCAACACACACACACTTACACACACTGACATAACACACAAATACAAACACACACACACACACACACACACACACACACACACACACACACACACACACACACACACACACACACAGTCAGTCTCAGTTCCTTGCTCTTATTAATTTGTCGTTTTTCTGACGTTTAACAACTTTAGATTTGAGTTTTTAGACAAAGTCGCTCTTTTTTTCACTCGGTGTCACTCCTCTCTCATTGTTCAGTCTCCGCTGAGTTTTAATCGAGCAATTAGTGGATAAAAAATCTGAGCATAAGTCATTTTTAAAGACATCTAAACTGCATTTAAACTTTTGTTTAAACATTATTCAGATGACTTTATCTCAGTGTGAAGTCTCGACGAGCTCGACAATGAAATAAAGCCATTAAAGTAACACAAGCATCAAATCTAAAACCTCCTCTGAATTATTCAGATCTAACCTTTCTCCCATCCACAATAGTTGATGTGTCTTCAGTCTGTTCTTCACTTTGTGTTTAGGTTTTTGCACAAACTTTAAATGCATAACTTGAGGAGATACAATGCCAACAAGAAACACGCGCTGCACATTTCTTTAAATCAAATTTAAGACATTTTTAAGACCATAAAGTTAAAAAGCTACGCAACTTTTTGCAGGAATCGACACACGTGTGGCTTGTATGTCTTGCAACTTGAAAACAAACATCTCTAACTTTGCATTTTATCATCCTCCCTCTCCTGTTTGCAGTTTGTGAACAAGCAAAGCGCCCTGACTCCACCTAAAAACACTGAATTGTGTTATTCGACCAGAGGATATTTACCCCTGAACTACGTGCGTTTCAACCGGTTGACCCAGGGTCTTAATTTAGTTCAGGGTAGATAATCTCCCCACTAGAAAGCTCCTGTTAGGAGGGTAGTACTTATCAAAGGTCCCGGGACTTTCGGAGCGCAGGGCCTGTAATGCTGAACGTGTCTGATTGGTAGATTAACCGCAGTGTTTTTATTCCGCCCTCCGTCCACAATAACATCACACACATCTGTGATTCACTTGATTTCTCTTTCTTTCAATAGTTTTTATTTGTTCTATCTTTTTTGTATTAGTGTGTACTTTTCAAAAGAAGAAGCTGTGATTCTCTTGATTTAGCAGCTTGTAACATTAGTCTTCTCTCAGCCCACCATGAATGCGTCTCTCCCGGTGTTACGGTTTTAAAAGTGACCCTGTAAACTGGAGACCTTCAGCTGAACGTGTCAGTGTTTGTGGAGTTTACACAGCTGTTGAAACACAGAGGGAGTTCCTGGGAATGCAAACTAGTTTAGTTTTTATTAAGATTTCAAAATATCCTCATCAGATATTTAATGATGGTCTAAAGATGTTTATGAGGGATGCATCCGGCTGAAAGTCTCCAGTTAACAGGGTCGCTGTTGAAACCAAAACACTGGTCGATCTCTGCCACGGCTTTTTGAGTTCAAAAGGATTTTAAAGCCGTGTTGAAACGTCTTTGCTACTCGCGCTTATCTCCTCTCACGTGTTGATTCAGCATTCGTCTTGTACTGCCCTCTACTGGTCTGGTGGTGTAGTGCATTTACTTTTTTTTCCTCCATACTTCACTGGCCTGATTTGCACAATTTACCTGGGACTTCAGCCCGCGGTCGAGACGCAGACAACAATGGGTGCACAGGAACCTTTTAGTTCAGGAGAGAGTAGTTTGCGGGGCTAAAAGACCCCGGAACTCTTGGTCGAAATGCACCTTAAATGCTAACTCAGTATTCAGACATGTCAAATCTAAAACTCCAGACCTCTCTATTAAGTTAAAGTGAGACTTTTTGAGACTTTTTATGACCTTACGTTTTCAAAATCTAGTTCTCATGATGCATCCTAAGTGTTTTAGATTCAGTCTCGACTGGACTCTTACTGTAAACGCAGACTGTCTGCCTGCAAATCAAACCATGCATGCATTTAAACTCCAGAGCAGCACTCAAACAAGATCAAAAGTTGAAAATGTGATAGTTTAAAGGCTGTCTGCACTTACAGGCACGGTACCCCGTCATATTTAACAAAGGGAAGTACCTGGAAATTCAATATTTGTAAGCAAATGATATCAGAAGGCTATGAAAGAATTATTGGAAGCGTGAATAAATCAGTATAGATTTTATAGCCATGGTCGGATGGAGCTACGTGATATTTTTACATAAAAGGCCAACTCCAGCTTTAAATATTCAACTCCAACTTATATAATTCACCCATTCACTCCCACTCGTTCCGCATATTGTCTGTGCAGTGTCTAAAAAAACATCTCTGAGGTGAAATCTATAAAAGGAAGAGGAGGGAGGAAGGAAAGAGGAAGTTAAGTGAGGCTTCACTTGAACACAACAAGAAGCCTATGAGGAAGAAGTGGACGGAGCGGAGATAAGGTCAAGGCAACACTTAACTTCACAAAGCCTTGTGCCGGTGCATTAACCTGTGAGATCACCTCCTGAAAAGTGGCACAAGTGCAGGATAATGCTCTGATGGAGCTTAATGAAACTTCACTCATACAGGAGGTAATGCTTCTCACAGTGCTGTGGACTTTTTGTACTCCTCCACCAGCTGACCTGATGGCCTGCTCGCCATTTTTGAAGAGCTACCAAGGACATGCAGAGGAAGTATTTCAGTCTTCAGCATGCAGGCTTTCCACTCAAGTACATCAGGTTAGTAGACGGAGGAAAGCACACTGGAGGCTGCTTCTACCCGCTGAAGCTCCGTCTAATAATACCCCGCTGATTGCATTAGAAAATTTATCATCTTTAATTATGCACTGTGCAAAAGCAGCACGCTCTCTGATAAGACAGCAATCCAGTCGGCTAGCATCAGGCTCGATGGGGCAGCTGCACATCCCATCCGGTGTCATTATCTTCGATCATACTTACAGTCCCTCATACATCATTGTATTGTTTACCATTATGCATCCCACGGCACGGCTCAATGTATTGCAAGGCTCCCACGCTAATGACAGATCTGCCTCGTACACACACAGGAGCCTGCTGAGGCTGAATGCAGAACCCCCCGTCTTGTTACAGGGGCTGCTACACACTTCAAAGGAGATGTGGGGTACAGTGGCCAAATCAGGAGGGACCAGCGGGGAGGTAGATAGGTAGTTAAGTGGCTGCGTCTCCCGCTGCATGCTAAAAAGAGACGGTGACAGGTGAAGGAGGGAGATTGAGAGGTGCATGAAGGGTGAGAGGTAGTGATTTTCTGTCCAGAACCGAAGCTGATCGGAACCCAGAAGACCTGAGGAAGGAGAGGAGAGAAACTGGAGAGGAAGTTAAGGGAGGATTACAGACAGATAGATGCCTCTGATGGTCAGCGAGGAGGAGAGGAGGAGAGGAGGAGAGGAGGAAGGGGAAGGAAGAGGAGGAGGCGACTGAAGGGAGTGAGACAGGGAACCGGATAAAAGGAATGTGAATGAGCGAGCGAAGGAGGGAGGGTGTGAGTGAAGTGAAGGGAAGGGAGGGGAGGCAATTGGGGGAAGGAGAGAAGAATGGGTGGGTTGTGCGTTTGTGTGTGTGTGTGTGTGTGTGTGTGTGTGTGTGCGCGCGTTCGATCGATACCAAGTGCACTCAATTATCATTCCAGTACAGTATGTGTTCACTGCTGGGAGCTTGTGTGGCTTCAGGGTAAACTCCTCTCCCACAACTCCACCTAATGGGGACTAGCACACACCACAGGGTTCTTTTGTCTCTCTGTCTCCCTCACTCCCCGCTCACTCCCTCACCCACAGCGTTTTCTTTCCCTTTTTTTCAGAGATTTGTAGTGCAAGGCCAGCAAACGGAAAGTAACGAAGATGGTGTCGCTGATACAGAATTGTGTTGTGTCAGCAGAGCCTCCTAATAAGGGCTATTTGATCAAACAACCACTTATGAGCGCACTGTAAAATCCCCAGAGTCCTCTGTGTGCGGCGTAGCTTCAAGAGAGGGATCAGCACAGAGGGAGGAAATAAATAAAAATAAAAAATCAGGGATTCTGAGCCGGGCTGTTTTTCTCTGTGTACTCTCCGCTTCATTCTCCAGCCAAGATTTGCTGGAGAGTAACTGTAAATGACAACATTGTCAAATATTTCACTGTCCTCTTGGAGGCGAGTTACTTATTCATATATGCACTGTCACCCGCCGCAGGCACTTGAGAGCAACTGACTGCAGCTCAAGAGTAACCTGACAATCACACGACAGTAGAAAGGAAAGAAGAAGACAGAGGGAGGAAGAGAGGGGGGCTCCGGGGAGACGAGAATGAGCGCGCTAGTTTGAGGCTCGGCCCTCGCTGGTATCGCCCTCTAGGTTTTGAGATGGAGAGTCGATTTTAAGAGCTGGCTGTTTTTAATGAAAGAGGAGAGTCGATTTATGTTGTTTTTATTGTTTTTTATACCAATACAAGTCTTAATAAGATGTTGAGGCTTTACCATATCGCTTTAAAATGAAGCAGAAACATCTCACTTTGGTAAAAACATCCAGAGAGAATCCTGCTGAGACTTTCGTAGGCTCTATTTTGGGACTTACACTTCACTTTGAGTACTTTGAGTTCCTTGTGTGCCACATTTATTGTTGTATACTCGTTTACTGTCCATTATCTTATTGTATGTTTCCTCATCATGAATGGACCATAATATAAGGGCGTGTGTCATTCCATCCGAGAACTAAGAAAGCGGTTCTTTGCTTAAATGTAATCCCCAATAATGATCAAATATTTCAACGTATAAGACAAAAAAAGCTCTTAAAACAAAGAAAATGCCAGACTGCTGATTGGCAGATCAATCACAAGTTGTTTACATGAAATAAAATATCATACTTCATAGGTTTTAATTCCCTACTCCATAAACTGTTTCAATTACACTGCTTACATTTGCAGCTTGTTCAAGAAGGCTCTTAATATGCATGTGTGCAATGTTCTTCTGTGGGGTGTCGGACTAATGACACATTATCCCCACCTACTGGCCCGACATGCTTATGTGGGCTTCTGCTTTGTTGTAGAACCTAGATTAGCATTTAGAATCCTTCTTCTGACCTACAAAGCTCTTAATGATCTGACACCTTCATATCTTAAAGAGCTCATAGTGCACTATTACCCCTCTAGAACACTACGCTCCCAACATGCAGGCCTGCTCATCGTACCTAAAGTCTCTAAAAGTAGTATGGGAGGTAGAGCCTTCAGTTATCAGGCCCCTCTCCTTTGGAATCATCTACCAGTCAGAGTCCGGGAGGCAGACACCCTCTCTACTTTTAAGAGTAGGCTTCAAACTTTCCTTTTTGATAAAGCTTATAGTTAGAGCTGGATCAGGCTTGGACCAGCTCTTAGTTATACTGCTACAGGCTTAGTCTGACACACTGGGATCCTGTATTCCCCTCTCTCTTCCTGTCCCAAATAACGTTACTAACCATTTTCTGGAGACCTTTCTGGAGCCCCTGAGCTCCCTTGTCTCGTAGGTTCCTCTGGATCTCTGCTGCTGTGGTCGTGCCAGACTCCAGCTGCTAACTACTACTATCCGTCTCACCACTATCATCTCTCTCTCTCTTCATCGCCCTGTATCCCTCTCTTCAACTTGGTCTCAGCAGCAGATGTGTGTCTAACATGAGTCTGGTCCTGCTGGTGGTTTCTGCTTGTTAAAGGAAGTTTGTCCTTGCCACTGTAACTTGCTAAATGCTGCAAAGTGCTCTGCTCATGGTGGATTAAGATGAGATCAGACTGAGTCCTGTCTGTAAGATGGGACTGGATCTGATCCTGTCTTGATGTTGGGTCTTTGTTAATAATAGAACATAGAGTACGGTCTAGATCTGCTCTGTTTGGAAAGAGTCTTCAGATAACGTTTGTTGTGATTTGGCCCTTTATAAATAAAGATTGATTTAGATATTGTTGCCTTAACTTATCAGACTCAGTATAATTAAGTCACTTAAGCCTGGCTGTATTCTTAACTCTAGAGATAGAGTTGTTTGGGTGATAACAGTTTTGGCAGAGCTGAATCAAATTGTCTGACTCACTTGAAAGACCCATAATTCCCTCCACCAGCGTGAGCCACAGGGGGAGGATGATGCACTCCTTACCGCTGGCAGAAGCCTGCAGCCGCCGCCGCTGCTGCTGCCTCGTCTTAACATTAGCTTCTACCTGCGGCTAAATGACTCCCTGTCACAATGGCACCTTTGATCTCCTACCTCTGATAACTTCAGAGTGTCTCTCGTTTCAAAACTGATTTTTGATTTAGAAAAACGCCTTGAACTTAAGTCCCTCGACTCCCCTTTTTTTCCCCCACATTATCAGCATGCAGGGCGTACAGTCGATTACAATGCGCCCCCCGCAACCATCCAGCCCCCGCATTACCACAGAGTAATCAAACAGAACTTGCCCTGGCGCCTTGTATTCACTAAAGAATACAAGCCACCAAAATGTCTGATTAATCCAGCACTTTAGGCTATCGCACTCCCAAGAGGAATAGAGAGAAAAAGAAAATACCCCAGATCCTTGGCGTGCAGCAGTGTAAAACCACTGATAACAGCCTAGATCATAATAGGCCCTGTGATTTTCATTTGACTCCCAGTGAGAGAAATCAGCAGCTCTCATCCATCTCCCCACTGCGAGCATATCACAGCCTCCATTCAATACCGCAACGGCATTAAGGCCATGACACGGCCTCGGCCATTTCACAGCCGCTGGTTTGATTTTTGCCCTGTGGCTGTTTACTCTGTGCACCGTGCTGTTTGGCCCCCCTGAGGGAGCTGAAGGAGGAGTGAGGGCCACAAGAGAGGGAGAACAGAAAGGGCTTTAAAGCACCTCAAATGCTGAGCATCTTAACAGCTTGAACACTGTTATTAGCGTTCAGAGCCGGGCAGAGTTTGAATGACATGTTATTTTGTTGTTGATACGTAGCTTCGAGGAGGAGCCGGGTGAGTGTGTGGACATTTTTGAGCTGCCTGGACTGGCATTGGGGGAATGCGATTATGAAACTGTGCGGTTCTGCACTGTCATGTCTGATGCGTGCCATTGTGCAGCTGTACTGCATCAGAATGGATGAATATTCCCTCTGACAACACGTTTCCTGAGCCTTACACTCACTGCTATTGTAATCTCCTCAAGAAGACGTCATTCTGCCATTTAGTGCCGGAACATGACGGGAAGCGGAGCTGTTGCATTTGGTGTTTTGCGACTGGAGGTGTACATATCATGGAGGGTGTGAGGGAAAGAGGCAGAGGAGGAGGAAGGGGGTGTGAAGGAAGGAGAGGAAGTAACTTGCCTGTCTCTGCTGTGATCCCTCTTTCTTTTTCTTGCCATGTTTGCTGGAGGGGACAAAAGAAAGACAATGTCAGGATGTCGAATCTATCTCTCCCTCCAGTGGTCACAGGGCAGCACTGCCTGGCAGCCATCATGAAGACAACATCAAGCTAATCTAGTGGCCCTGTCTCAAACACAGCCTGCGGGTGCAGGATGTGTTATGATCTCATAAGACTGGAAAGGTATGAGCAAGATGACAGATGCATTATCGTCATGATGGTGTGGATTATCTTCTCTGAACACTGATGGTACTTAAAGATGGACAACACGTCTCTACCACCTCCTGCTGTACAAAGGTGGAGCCAAAACACTCCTGCGACAGGTGCTTACATCATTATCTGGAGTCAAAGTCTGTCAGTCCACAGTAACAGAGAGTAAAATGTCTCTTGTGTCAGCGTTGATCACGTCTCCTCTCGCTGTTACTCCTCTAATCTGCTAATCCGGTACAGAGCGCTGCAGGGGCGACACATTGTGATGCTACATCCTATTTTTATAACATCAAACAACTACTATAAAAGTCATGCACAGTAACTGCAGCACACACTTTAAGACCTTTACTTCCACGTAAAAGTGAGCTGTGTTAACACCAGTGTGAGAAATATACACTTTAAACTAAAGGAAGGGGGAATTAACCCAGAAGAAGGCACTTTAATCTCATAATCTCACTAAAGCTTCATCACGAACATGACCGCTAGTGCCACTGACATAATCTACTGCCCACCTGACACACATAACAATTGTGTCATGTCTGCATGACTTGATGACATAACTTTGGGCACAAACTTTTTCTGCTTTTGGCGTGCTAAGCTTTGTTGTTTGAGATCAGGATTTACCAGCTTTACCTTTGCTGTGCTAACATGTACATGTAGGATAGTTTGCATGAAGATTTTAGTGCCCAAACTCTTCAAACTTCCAAACTGTAGTCTTTTCATGTTCAAGTTTTAACTACAGCAATATCGGCTCAAGCTAGAGACGCTACTTTACAACAACAACTCTTACTCGTTAAATCTTAATCATGCATATAAAGAAAACGGTGGTACCAGAGGCTGAATTCAGCTATCATACCAGAGCTAGCAGGATCACAATGTCCATGTGGGGAAAAGAGAAGGTGCTAAAGAGAGCTTCATAGCTGCACAGACACTGCATGTTGTGGACTCAGAGAAAGCCCCAAAAACAGACCCCATTTTATCCCAATGGGACCTCTATCCCAGATTTTACAGTAATTTAAACTGAGCTTGTTAGAGAAATGAACACTTCAATATAAATCAGCTTGATAAGAATGGACCACAATGGGAAAAGCCAATTTTAAGAAACATCTATTTACTGGTGCTTCCACTACAGAGTCATGTCTGTTTTTAATGCAGTGACTTCCACTACAGAGTCATGTCTGTTTTTAATGCAGTGACTTCCACTACAGAGTCATGTCTGTTTTTAATGCAGTGATCTCCACTACAGAGTCATGTCTGTTTTTAATGCAGTGACTTCCACTGCAGTCATGTCTGTTTTTAATGCAGTGACTTCCACTACAGAGTCATGTCTGTTTTTAATGCAGTGACTTCCACTACAGAGTCATGCCTGTTTTTAATGCAGTGACTTCCACTACAGAGTCATGTCTGTTTTTAATGCAGTGACTTCCACTACAGAGTCATGTCTGTTTTTTAATGCAGTGACTTCCACTACAGAGTCATGTCTGTTTTTAATGCAGTGACTTCCACTACAGTCATGTCTGTTTTTAATGCAGTGACTTCCACTACAGTCATGTCTGTTTTTTTAATGCAGTGACTTCCACTACAGAGTCATGTCTGTTTTTAATGCAGTGACTTCCACTACAGAGTCATGTCTGTTTTTAATGCAGTGACTTCCACTACAGAGTCATGTCTGTTTTTAATGCAGTGACTTCAACTACAGAGTCATGCCTGTTTTTAATGCAGTGACTTCCACTACAGAGTCTTGTCAGTTTTTAATGCAGTGACTTCCACTGCAGAGTCATGTCTGTTTTTAATGCAGTGACTTCCACGACAGAGTCATGTCTGTTTTTAATGCAGTGACTTCCACTACAGAGTCATGTCTGTTTTTAATGCAGTGATTTCCACTACAGAGTCATGTCTGTTTTTAATGGAGTGACTTCCACTACAGAGTCATGTCTGTTTTTAATGCAGTGACTTCCACTACAGAGTCATGTCTGTTTTTAATGCAGTGATCTCCACTACAGAGTCATGTCTGTTTTTAATGCAGTGACTTCCACTACAGAGTCATGTCTGTTTTTAATGCAGTGACTTCCACTGCAGTCATGTCTGTTTTTAATGCAGTGACTTCCACTAGAGAGTCATGTCTGTTTTTAATGCAGTGACTTCCACTACAGAGTCATGTCTGTTTTTAATGCAGTGACTTCCACTACAGAGTCTTGTCTGTTTTTATTGCAGTGACTTCCACTACAGAGTCATGTCTGTTTTTAATGCAGTGACTACCACTACAGAGTCATGTCTGTTTTTAATGCAGTGACTTCCACTACAGAGTCATGTCTGTTTTTAATGCAGTGACTTCCACTACAGAGTCATGTCTGTTTCTAATGCAGTGACTACCACTTTCCTTTCCAGTGGGAACAAGTTTTTGCTTCACTTTTGGGGCTCTATCGTGTTGTCCATCTTTCATACAGTCAGTTCTCAGAGGCGTCCCCTTCAACACTTCCACCATACTGTTTTTAGATTAAATTAAATACGACATCATTCCGCGACTCTGTCCAGCTGAATGGCTTCAAATCTTAACCTCCCACACCTGAGCAAATCAAATCGTGACCCTGCAGCTATGTCAGCTTGGCCACACAGGTGTCAGTGCCAGGGATGGGCTCTGGCTTCAGCTCCAGTCCCTGGCACAGACCGGACTGGCAGAACGCCGCAGGCCACAGGCCGGCCACTGACCTGACGCTAAGGCTGAAGACGCGGCGCGCCACCAGGAACCTCATCAGGTAGTAGATGACCACAATGAGCACCAGCAGGCCCAGCACCACCCCGATGATGGCTCCTGTGATCACACCGGCCTGGATGGGCACTGTGAGCAGAGGAGAGGAGACGGAAAAAAGGAAGGGAGGGTTAGAGAGGAAGAAATCGTGAGGATGAGAAGAAAGAGACAAGAGACAGGTTGGGGGGGAGGAAGGGGAGATGTTTTAATAGAATGAGGAAATGGAAGGTAAAGGTAAGCAATAACAAAGAGAGAAGATAAAGGGATGAGAGATGAAAGTAGGGAAGAGAGCAAAGGTAAAATAAAGGTTGAATGAGAGATGAAGAACACAAGTGCATGTGAAGAGGAGAGGTAGAATAAAGGTAAGAGCAGGGACAGAGTCATGGAGGGGGGAAGTCGGGAGGGGACGAGGCAATGGAAAAGGGGAAAGAGGAGAGAAGTGGGATGAGGAGGCAAAGAGAGGAGGATGAGGAGAAAAAAAGGAGAGGGAGGCAGTGATAGTAATCTCAAATAGAGAAAGAGATAAAATTGTAATTGATTTCATTTAACAGGAGGTGTGGGGAATCCTAAACGAGGCAGTGCGACGCAGTCTGAACGTGGCGCTCGCTGTAGTCTGATGTGCAGAGCAAATTGAGATTAATTTCAAAGTTTGGGATGATTACAACAACAATTGAAAACAGTTGGCTTCTGATGACAAAAATTCCCTACAATGTGCCATATGGGCTCAGCGGAAAGCAAACGAGCAGCCACAGATGTAAGACAACACAGGCATTAGACTCTGAATTTGATTTTCCTGACGAAACCCCCACAGGACTCACAGCACGGCGTCTGTCTCACCCTTCTCAAAGACCAGCAGGCGCACGCTGGAGGGCCGGCCCACTATGTCAGGGGGGTTCTTGGCGTCGCAGGTGAAGGTGCCGTTGTCGCTGAACTCCAGGCTCTTGATCAGGATGGAGCCATCACGGCGGCCGGGGTTCCCCACAAACTCCACCCTGTCCCTGAACGGGCCCTTGTTGTCGACGTAGGCGGCTCCACCCGTGTAGTGGAAGATCTGTGAAGGACGGGGGACAGATTAGACTGGTTTTACTCTCACAGTGGTGAAGCAGGAAAACTCAGGAATGACAGATAAGTCAGATTATTATGCTTCGGACGCTTCAGAGTTAACCGTACCAATGGAAACAACTAAAACAGACTGATATCAACAGAAGAAATATGATCATTATATATTAAATGATAATATTAGACATCAAAATATAGATTCTGTAAGTAAGCAGCCCTGTAATAACTGATTTAATGTAAAGTAAAGAGTTCTTCTTAGAGAGGAACTACATCAGAGTGAGAAAGACCCTCCTGCTCACCCTGTCAGGGTTCCATACAACAGAAACAACCTGCTCACTGTACATTAACCCTTTAGATATCATAGAACGAGAACCAAATAGAACGAGAACAGAACCTGAATGGAATGGAAGATATTGTTTTGAATGGAATAGATTGGAATACATTAGAATGGAATTGAATAGGTTGGAATGGATTGAATAGCATAGAATACAATAGAATAGAATACAATAGAATAGAATAGAATAGATTGAATGGAAATACAATGGAATGGAATGAAATGGAATAGATTAAATGGAATAGAATAGAATAGAATCGTATAGAATGAAATGTATTGAATGGAATGACTGGAATAGAATAGAATGGATTGAATGGAAATGCAATTGAATGGAAATGCAATGGAATGGATTGAATGGAATCAAATAGAATGGAATGGAATGGATTAAATGGAATAGAATGGATTGAATGGAAATACAATGGAATGGAATGGAATAGAATACATTGGAATACAATAGAATGGACTGGATTGAATGGAATCAAATAGAACGGAATGGAATGGAATAGAATGGAATTGAATAAAATGGAATACAATAGAATGGAATGGATACATGGAATAGAATGGAAACAAATAGAATGGAATAGAACAAAACAGGATAGAGAAAGTTGGATTTGATCTCTAATAGCACATGTTCAGTACATTACAGGCACATAGATATTTGTGTATGTTTGTTTATAAAAGACAGTTTTCTTTCAATGACCCTCATCAAATATAGAGCAGAAACATGTCAAATAATAATGATGATATATTAATTTTCTCCTGACCTACACATTTTGCACAGCTATTATTGTACAACATGTTGTTGCACTGTTTGGCCATTGTTATTGCTGCACATTGTTATGGCACTGTGAGATAGTTTACTGTCCATCAAGAGGGTAATGGGTTCAGTAGATAATCACATCATGTGTAATCTTATAATACACTCCTCGTGTGCTGCTTCATGTTTGTTCTTGTGATGGAGCCAAATCACCTCACGTAAACTCTGGTGTGTTCATCCACATCGAAAACACTCAGCCAGTTTACTCCAGTTTACTCCAGTGGAGTCTGCATCCTGTTATGAGTTCAGAGTTTGGCTGGACCTTTGGTCAGACTGACCCAGCTCAGACTGGGCCCTGATGAGAATATGGAGCCTTTAATTGGTTGAACAGACAGATGTTTGGTAATGAAGATCCGGTTTGACCTCTGAGGGAATTCCACTAACATGTGATAATCAGAGTGTTGCCAGGGATGTGATACTATAAAAGGTATTAGATAAAGTTTGAAGGGGTGGTGACTGATTATACAAACAGAGAGAGTGCGAGATAAGTGACTCTGCAGATACTCTACTGATCTTTGTGTGTTTGAATAAAGACTTGAATTCATCCTGCCTTTGAGAGCTCTTCAGAGTGCATCCAATCTTTCTGCACAAGTGGTGTCAACCATTAAGACATGAATTCACTCAAGAGTTACCTCCGCTGTTTAATACTTCTTTTGTGGATCTGTGACAGAAACATTTTTCATTTGAGGCACTCTCGACAATAAGAACAATGACTCTGTGTGTGTGTGTGTGTGTGTGTGTGTGTGTGTGTGTGTGTGTGTGTGTGTGTGTGTGTGTGTGTGTGTGTGTGTGTGTGTGTGTGTGTGTGTGTGTGTGTGGTGGTTGAATGTGGGTGTGTTTTTCGGGTTTTTATTTGATTCTGGTTTTGTGCTTGTTGGTGTTTGGTTGCTTTTTGGTGAGATGTATGAAGGGTGTATCATTTATTGATTCGACCGCTGTATCTTATCTAAAGCTATCTTCAATATTCGTGTTGCTACGTTCAAACCCTTAATGTGCAGCCTTTGTTTGGAGGAGGCTTATTGGTTGTGCCCTCTGTAGTGGTTTTAGTTACTTTTCTATTTGGAGCTGTAGACTGCGACTACATCTTGAGAAAATGTTATGTGCCTACTCTTAACCAACACGTGCCAACGGGTCTCAAACTACAGCAGCTTCATGAAAACAACCCATCAAACATTGAAAGGTTGCTATGAAATGTTGTTGCTTGCTGATTGGATAGCTCAACATTTTTTTCATTAAGTTATGTTTTTGGGTCATTTTCGCCTTTAATGGATAGGACAGCTGTAGAGAGACAGAAAATACAGGGAGCAGAGAGCGGGGGAAGACATGCAGCAAACGGTAGAAGTTGAACCTGTGACCGTTGCTTTGAGGACTATAGCATCTGTATATGGGGCGTGTGCTTAGACTGCTAGGCCAACAGTGCCCTGATTGCTCGACTTTTAAACCTATAATGATTTATTTTGTGTTACTTAGGGCAGTAAAAGCTGGAAACAGCATATAAAGCTGGTATGGCTAATTTGATAGCAGTAAAAAAAAGAAGGCAATCATCTGGAGATACGCTCTGTCAAACTGCAGCAGAATGACGTTTAATCTTTCAGCTCTGTGTTGAACCTTTCGAGGGTCAAACTCAGACTACTTAGTCTCCAAAAACTTGCAGCTAGCTTGTTGCTACCTTTATCTGTGAACTGTTTGGACTTGAAGAGGAACTTTAAAGTGTGTTTTGTTTTCTCATTTTGGAGTAACAGCTGAGACGCCTGAAAACTACAACACTGAGCTAAAGGGTGCTAAAATGTTTATTTACTAACTTATTAACAGTGGTGGACTGTAAAAAAGTAAATTTACTTGAGGATTATTTTTTGGGGAACCTATTACTTTTACTCCATTTGAAAGACAAATATCATCATTTTGACTCCTCTACATTTCTATCAGTGCTCTAGTTACTCTCTACTTTATCTTTGAAGTCAGCTGATGAGTCTTCTTTTCTGAAATCAGATCCCAAAGACCGTAAACTGTTGGTGTTCTTGTGTTTGGTTTGTCTCAGTGGTGTAGCCGTACCTGGGTTAAGCGTAGATCAAACGTTCTTCAGATCAGTGCGTTCATTTAGTCGTGGTGATGATGGCTATGACTGAGAAGGATGATGATTCTCTACCTGAGCACCACGGCCATATTTTAAACCCACGTTTGAGCTTTTGAAATAAAGAATGATTGTTTGTATTGTTGGAAATCTCTGATCTGTTTACCACACAAACTTCATCACAGCCTCCAAAACATCAGCATCTAACCTGAGACAGCATGTGGAGGTCTGGAGCTAACACACTGCTTTGATTCCAGAGGAACATTGTAAACTTGTCTGTGCTTGTAGTAACTTAGTTTATATTTCATGGTAGACTTTTTAGATATGAAATCATGTTTTCTAGAGAAACAGAACGGAGCAGAATGTTCACCCATGCATTCTTGACTGACCTCATGCTTTGTGAAAATACGTTTAGAGATATTTTAAAAAGTACTTTGAATACTTCAGTATTTATAAAAGCAAGTACTCCAGGACTTTAACTCAAGTCATAGTGATGTTTGACCAGGAGGATCTATACTTTGACTTAAGCAATGAAGACGTTTTCTTTGTCCACCACTGGTTATTTATGGTTCATTTGTTAGGGACAGACACACTATGTACAGACAAACTGAGAACACCTCATGTGAGTATCACAGTGTTTAAAGTGGCTGAATTTTACCACCATGAATATCAGACACTTTTCTGATGCAATATTAAAAAGGTATTAAATGTTAATTTGCTTCAAGTCACAAGAATTAACCAAATCCAACAAGTTCAATTTGATATTTTGTGTGCAGACTTAATACTATTAGCTTTTTCAAAAACAATTAATTGGAAGGATATTTCAGTTCAAATTCTTCAGAGAGGCGTCAAAAATGTGGATTTCATACTAATTTTGAAAAATCAGCACCAGGACTGAGACATTTTTTTTTACCTGAAAGCTTGTGGATTATTTTGGAGAAGCATAAGTAGCCAGAGGTTTAAGAAGAGTCAAGTTAAATTGATTTGATGGGATATGTGCGTTGTAAGTGATTTAAAATCTCTCTCTAAAAGGTGAGTGTTGAATTTAGTCGAAAAGCAGGGAAACACAAATTGAAGTAAACAAAGCCTTTCACATGATCTGAGCATGTTGGAAATCAACAGAGACATTTTAAAGGGACAAATGCACCATGACAACAGATACAGAGACATGTGAGACTGTAAATCTGCCCCGGCGGGGAGAGGAATGAGTGACAGAAGATAAGTGAAAAAAAAGGAGGAGAAATGTAGTTTCAAAGTGAGGGCACTGCGGGAGAGGGATGAAAGCGGAGGAGGTGATGGGAGGAGGTAATGAGAGAGGAGGGGAGGGACAGAAGAGGTAGGTCTGGGGAGGAGGAGATTAAGGGAGGTGGACAGAGGGAGGCGCAGTCAGGACGGGGAGATAGAGAGATTAGAGAGATGGCAGGACGATAAGGCCGGGGGAGAGGGAAATTAAAGAGCAGGTGAGGTAGAGAGAGAGGAGAGAGAGAGACTTCTCGAAGAGGAAGTTTGATTCTGTTTTAAAGCTAATACATAAATGCATAATACTGCCGGTCAAACAGTGAATCACTCCGACCTGCTGCAAAGAATCTTGGCGTCTGGTTTGACAGCAATTTGACTTTCAAACGTCATATCACAAAACTTGTAGAGCCGTGTTTTTACCACCTCAGTTTTAACTTTGAACCCTCCTGTTACCCTCAAATTTAACAACATCTTTTATCCTTGGGGTCAATTTGACCCCAGCAATTTAAATCTCCAGAAACTGATTGTTACCCAGGTTTATATGTCAGGTACTTTATGTTTCTTTTAAATTATAGAGACCTCAATGTCATGCAAAACAACCAAAACACATGTGTGTAAAATGTTGAATTTCTTAAGTTTTATACAAGTAAAACAGCCTGGGGTCAAATTGACCCCAAGGAACACTGATGCATCATTTTTTTCACAGGAAATTGGAACATATCAACATTTTAATTTGATGTTTTCCCAATTGTCCACATTAAATGAGGAAAAGTCTGAAATATGAAGGAAAAAAAACTATGTTATTCATTAATTTAGAGATGTTAAACATTGAATGGGGTCCAATTGACCCCAAGGATAATAGGAGGGTTAAAGACACAGAGACGATTTTACACGCTTTTATCTCCTCACGCCTGGAATACTGTAACAGCCTTTTTAGAATCCTGCACAACAAATCCCTTCATCGTCTCCAGACTGAACAGAACTCAGCTGCCAGGGTTTTAACCAGAACAAAAAAATACGACCACATCTCTCTGGTTTTAACTTCCTTGCACTGGCTCCCTGTATGTTTTAGAATTGATTTTAAGAAGTTACTGATTACTTTGAAAGTTCTACATGGACTTACTCTGAGCTATATAGCAGACCTATTAGTACCTTACGAGCCAACACGTGCATTGAGATCCCCAGGCCGAGGTTTATTGTGCATTCCAATTACAAAAATGAAAACGAAGGGTGACAGAGCGTTTGCAGTGAGGGGTCCGACACTCTGGAACCATCAGGTCTGCTGAGTCAGTGAGCTCTTTTAAATCCCTTCTCAAAACATCCTTTTATCTTAGAGCCTTCCTGGATTTTATCTGAATTTTATTTTATTTTGTTTTGTTTCATTTTAACCATTTTAAGAAACATATTTTGAAATAATGTTATTCCCACTAGAGTTATTTTAGGGGATTTTTTTTTTTTTTAATAAATTTAATTTCTTTATTTTGACTTATGTGTTTTTATTAACTGCTTGTTTTATTTTGCTGCCCATGTGAAGCACTTTGTAACTTGTTTTTTTGAAAAGTGCTCTACAAATAAATTATTGTCATTATTATAATAAATGCATCACTCAGAATAAATGGAGTACTGTTCCAGTGTGTGAGAACATTTCAAATGATCACACAAAGATGCGTTCATCAGATTAAACCTGTGTTTGTTAAGAGAACTTTAAAATGACGACAGCACCATGAGTCAAAGATGCATGTTTCAAACATTCTGAGTTTGTTAAAGTTTTTTTTTAGGATATATCTAAAGCATGTTTTTGTCTTCCAGTCAGGCCATGTGACATCAGCACGCCGCCCCCTCCGCGTCCCTCTCTGTGCCTGGTAGGGGCAGCGAGGGTGTAAACAAAAACCTCTTTTGACCAAAGAGGTAGCCATTGTTGTTGAGGCTTCTCGCCTGTTTGAAGGCCTTTTTGTGTCTCCTTCTTAAATATGAATTCAAAGTTTCCCTGAATTGTATAAAAGGTTAACTATCAGAGAGAGAGGATGACATCAGAGTTTTACTCGGGGAGATAAGGAAACGACGGGACAGGGGCTCTCCTCTGGTTTACCTCCCCGTATTGATTTATGCTAAATATGTCGCCTCGAAACGCTATCTCCAGCAGCTCATCGCTAACTTTGTGCGTCCGTCCTCTGGAGCTAAACGGCTCGAGGGCGAGAGAGTGAGAGGATTTTGAGGAGAACATTAAAGAAAACTAATCGCCCTTTGAACTAACTTGTATTATAAAAGTGTAAACTTGAAGTATTGTGCTTTTGATGCAGGATCTGCAGCTGTACAATGAGCAAACTAACACATGAATGCAGACATAACAGTCAGGAAAGAGGGCCTTAATACAATCAAATCACTTCAGTGGTAAACACGTCTACACTGGGGTTTATATGTTGACGTTTTTGTCTTACAACATTTATAAAAATAGCAAATATTGTTTGAATATTTACAGTCATTTAAAGTTGTTCAGCCCTGGACCTTCAAATGTGGATTTTGATGCAGAGTCAGCAGGTTGCAGTTTATCCAAGTCATGAAATCTGATCCATGTAAGTTCAGTGTTTCATAAAGTTCTGTAGTGGTTGGACTCTTCCTCAGACCAGAGGATGAAGAGAACTCAAAGTTTGCTCAATGCCAACCTCATATAGTGCAGCTTTAACACGGATGTGAATCACCGGATCAATGTATGATTGCTTCACACCTTCAACTCTGAGGTAACATGACACGGTACATCTTTACAGGGTGATAGCATGATTAGATAATGGTACATTGATCAGTAGCCTACAGTGTGTGTAGTGAGTGTGTGTAGTGTGTGTGTGTGAATTACAGAGATGCTGTCCCGGGAGCCATCGGGTCTGTACGTCCAGGAGAAGGTGACGTCATCAGAGGTCCAGCGCCAGGAGAAGAAGGAGCAGGACAGCCGGACGTCGGAGCCCAGCAGGGCGTGGCGCTCCCAGCCGGTGTAGATCACTATGGCCTGGGACTGCTCAGGCACTGGGACACAGGTGAAGCAGGTGGAGACAGATCAGTCACAGATAAAACACCAACAACTTTGCTTTGAGTCAACATTGCTTCAGCTATTCCCTTTCTTTTAGAAAACTGCAGCTTGTTCGAAACGAGTTCTTCAAAACAAACAGCCTTGCTCCTCCTCACATCACAGATCTCCTGTCGTTTCAAGTTCCAGCAAGATCCACTCAACTCAAACTTTACTGTCATTCATCTGGATCACTTGTACACAGCTGATCAGAATGACTGTTCTCACAGGGCGGACGCAATAAAACCACAGACAACCAAACAAACATGAAGACAGACTAGGACTTTAAGCATTCAGTTGAGCTCCTCCAATGCTTCCTCTAAATGTTCCTTGTGTGTCTCACAGAGAGAGAGAGAGCTTTCTGTTTGTATGCCCCCTAACTCTGAACTCTCTGCCTCTGGACATCAGAACAGTGTGCTCTCTGAGTGGTTTAAAAGTAAACTCAAGTCCTACCTTTTTAATCTGGCTTTTGATTTGGAGTCATTTAATTTTAGCCCTGAACTGCATTATTATCTAATTCAACTTTATATTTAGTTTGTATCAATTTTTTTTTTGTTTTAATTAATTGTATTTTTTATAATTGTTATTTGTGTTAATATTTGTATTATTATCATCATTTTTTAGCAACATTTATTTAATCATCCTTTTTATTTATTGTATTTTTCCAATATTTTTTTAACTTTAACTCATTATTCTTTTTTCTTTTTACTCCTTATTATTTTATAAATTTTACTGTATTGATTTTATTTTATTTTTAAGTTTTTTTTTCAATTATTATCTATTTTATTATTTTATCATTTCTTTTTTTTTTGTGAAGTTCTACTTTTTGGACTTTTGCCTTTATTAGATAGGATAGCTGGAAACATGGGGAGTAGAGAGACCTCTGTGACGAGGGCTCTAGCCTCCGTATGTGAGGCGCTGAGACTGCTAGGCCGCCAGCGCTCCTATTTTACCATCTCTGTTGTTTTCTGTCTCTCTGTTCTTTAGTGAAGCACTCTGGGCTGCGTGCTTGTATGTATGAAAGCTGCTATATAAATAATAAAGATAATAATCTGCCTGCTAGAGGAAGTGAAAGCTGCAGAAACACTCCAGTTTGCTCCTTATCTCTACAGTAAATCCTCTTTGTTTTGCTTCACAATGTACTGACAGGCATTTTTTCCTTGAGTCACCATATGCCTGAACATCTTCCAGTCCTTACTGTAATCACAAAGCACACAAAGCATTACCCACTAAACCTTAATTACTCCTCTCTTTGAAATCAGTAAAACAAATCCCAAATACTTAAATATGCACCAAGACACACACCGTTAAACTCGACATTTATCCGTGTCAGATCCTGCATCGATTCAGACATGCACTCAGTAAATATTTGGATTACCACAGGAATATTAGTGCTAGTCTCTTGAAGTCAAAGGGTAACATCATTTTCTTCATTAATATAGATTATGTTGGCTTAATCACAGGCACTGTTTATGCTTGAATAATATTTAATGATGGATGTTAATTTGGTTTGCCTGCAGAATCAATATTTTACTTTCCTGGATGATGCACCCAGCATCTCAAACAACCGGCTTCGTCTACCTCTGCCTCTTTAACGTCCCATTTTACTGTATTGTTCAGCTTCATTTAAAGCACCATGTAGGGTTTTATTCTAGGATCTGTAATCACTCCAATGCTTCAAAGTTTTCCAAAGCTGTCTGCTTCAAACACCTAGAGATTAAAGTTCACAGCTCTCACTGGAAGTGTCCTTGAGCAGGCACCTTTAGAGCAGACAGCCGCCGAGAAACTGTCAATGAAATCACGCCTCTGACATTTTTTAATTAAAATTCTGACAAAACTGCAAATAGCTGACAGGCTGGAGCAGAGAAAAGCTGTCTGACTGAGAGCGAAATGTCTGCCAACCTTTGGTATAAGAGTCATAATATTAGTGCTCTTTAACTTTGCAAGCTTAGAGACAGCTGGTTCATAAAAAGGAGCACCAATCCTCTTAGAAGGAACGGGCTGTTTGCCACAAAACACCTGAGGAGGTCCTCTACAGGTGTCTGCATGGCTTACAACACAAAGGATGTTCATTCAAATACTTGTGTTGTGTTAATCCAGAGCAGAGAGAGATATTTCATTTAAATGGAAGATCAATTAATGTACTGCTTAGCCTGTTGACCCTTCTTATTATCATCAAGTCCATCAGTATTCAGGTAAGCACTTCACAAGAGACAGAAAAAAAGCCCTCCTCATCACATCGTCGTTTAACCTTTCACCCCACATCAGAGGAGAGATAATTTCTACATCTTCACTATCAATAGCTGGAATTCACTGTGGGCTGTCTTTGAGACCTCATCAAAATTAAACTCAATAAAAGTTAAAAGAAGATCCATTCTCTCTCTCCCTCTTTCTCTCTTTCTGTGTGTCTCTTTTTTTTACCTATTCCCAGGAGGACAACCGACGCCAGCGCCAAAAACGTCAGCATGGTTTCTGGCTTCTCCGGAGCTCCCAAAAGACTGATACCGCAGACCTGATGGTGGAGTCAGCTGAGGAAGAGTCCCGCTCTGGAGGGAGCGCAGAGTGGAAAAAGGAGGACAAAGAAAGGAAAAGAAGAAAGAGAGTGGAGGGGCGCAGGATGCCGGGACACAGGGCTTCAAAACGGGACAACAACAGAAAACCTACTGTCCCCTGGTTTATACCCAACCACACCCCTCGGACAGGCCCCGGCCCGGCCCATTCCTCCTCTCCAAACTCCCCCCACCACCACCCCTCCACCCGCTCCTGTCAATTCTCTCCATTCCTGCCCTCATTGAAACAAATTACACACATTATCATTTGGAGTGGAAGGGAAAAAAAGGGCCGACTAGCAGCACCTGTGCCATACAGTAGCTGCTGAATTAATTGGGTAAACAATCTGCAACTTGGGGCGAATTTGCAAACTCAGTGCAGCATTACAGCACGACAATGAGCTGAATGTGATGTGTGAGATTGCACCCTCACTGAGATGAGAGGGAGAGATAATCAACACTTGGCATGTCGGCCACGAGCGAGGACGTGTGATCGGGAATCATGACAGCTGCAGAGGTGTCATGTGATCACTGCTCATATGTAAAATGACATGAGGACCGGGGCCATGAGGCTGTGTGTGCATGTTTACAGTGAGGGGGAGGGGGCAAAGAGGATCCTGCATCGGGGTCAGTCCAGTGCTCTCTCCTCCATCCCCATCCCTCACCTCTCTCTCTCTCTCTCTCCTCTGCATGCACTTTCACCCCGGTCCACAGCCAGCCGCCCTGAACAAAGCCTCATCTCTTTGCTCTCTGTCCTCCCTCTCTCTAGATTCCTGTCGTTTGCTGACGTCTAGCACTTGGAGACAATGGGGCGAGAGGGGGACAGGGCCCGACTGGAGTCTGTCAATGGCGCTTTCTTCCTCTTCGGCCTCTCCCTTTTCTTTTCTTTTCACCGTCTTCTCTGCCTCCCCAGACAAAGCTGTGTATTCAAAGTGGGGCGCCCACTACTTGCTTTTCCAGTACCACAGACAGCGAGAGAGTGGGGACAGACCTGCTATATATAGATGAGTTGATATGAGGACAAGATGCTCAGACATGAGAGCAAGACAGCGGTAGACACGGGGAGAGGTTGAAAATAGAGCCAGCTGTGTGAATGAGCAGAATATTTTCTCTTCTGGAGGCCTCATTCCATCATCTTGTCACATGTCATAAATATGCATTCACTTAGCCGCTGGCATCCAAATGGTGAATACATGCACAAATTAATGGTCTGTGGTTCTCCCATGGCTTCTGCTAACACACACGCTGGAATCACTTATCCTGGAAACCGCATCAGTCATGATTCAACTCCTGCCACAGTCCAAGTCAAAGTTGGGAATGTCTTTCTGATTAGAGAGGAGGAAGAGGAGAAACTTTAGAGGGATATGATTGATACTGGTGACTACAGTCTGGCTTTGTTGCATATACAGGCCAGGTTTTCCTTATCCGAATGAACTGTGATACTTGATGGCGAGCGACATAGGACGGAGCAGCTCCTTCATCTGTGTGACACTCTCAACCCCTTATTCATCATCCATCCTACCAAGGCGGGAGAACAATACCACCCCCCCACTGTTCACTGTTCAGCATCTTCTCATGTCCCATATCTGACTTTGACTTTTGATGACTTTTCCCCTCTGCCACGCTGAACTATATGGACAGATTCACCAACCTATCATAACTGTGCAATAATTCATTTTACATTGAGGGTGGCCACCGCGTTATTTGTTATTGTGTATGTTTTTTGATGAACTTTAACAAGAGTCAACATGGAGGGTTGATCTTTATTATTTGTTTGTGATCTGGACGCCATGGATATGGTTATTTTAAGTTGATGGTTTGTTTTGTTGTTTAAATACACGGTACCTTTTTCAAACTTGATTCGGTCTCTGGGTTTAAGTGTTGTCATTTCATTCTCCTCCCTGAGTTGAACTAATTTGAAAACTTCTGCTTGGTAGCCAAAAAGGTGTTACACACTCTTCAAGGATGTCCACATGTAGAGGGGTTTCATTAAAGCTAGGGTTGGTAGTCACGGAAAACTAGCATGAATTTGAATGTAGCATTTCCTCAGGACTCAATCTAACCCTTCTTGGTCTACCTCTTGGTCCAGGAAGAGCTGCACCTTTGCTATCTTGTCCCAGAGATGGCAAAATATTAAGGAAGGGATCCCGAATTTTATTAAAGGTTTAAGGTTTTTTTCGTATGTCATACAGTATCTTTTCAGGCATGCAGTAAGACATCAGTTCATTTATCCAATGCCTTGGTGATGGTGAGTCTTCAGATTTCCAGTTTGTCAAGATGCATTTTTTTGCTGCAGTGCTGGCAAGTAAATTAAAGTATTTCTTGCTATGACTTCTATTAATAGAGCTCATATCTCCTATTATCCACACTTTGGATCATGTTCTATCTTGTATCCTATTACCTTTGAAGTTACAGCAATGATATATTTCCAAAATGAGTCTATAATTGGACAGTTCCTAAACATGTGAAGATCACCCTCTGTTGTTTTACACCTTTGACACAAAGCGTACATGTTGCTGTTAATCGTATGTAATCTATGGGGGGTAAAGTATGTTCTGTGGAGTATATTGAATTGAGTTTTCCTTTGTTTTGTGGAGATTAACAGTAGATTCTGCCAGTCCTTCTCCTCAGAGACACAATCTAAATCTGTTTCCCATTTTCTCATAATGTTTGTTGTGTTGTAGGCAGGTAGATTGGCATTAATAATACCATACACTGATGACATTATCCCCCTGCACGTTGTAGAATATCTCTTATATAGGCATGTTTCAAAAGGAGTCTCATCAGGTATATTTGGGAAGATGTCCTTAGTATTTTCTTGTATCCATTGTCTTATTTGTAAAAAAATTAAGAAATTCTGGGAATAAAGGTTGAATTTTCCACTTAGATCTTGGAAGTTTGCACATAAAGATCATTTTAACCAGTATAATAAAAAGTGTCTCTAAATCTGACTACCAACCCCAGCTTTAAGTGTTGTCATTTCATTCTCCTCCCAGAGTCGAACTAATTTGAAATCTACTGCTTGGTAGCCAAAAAGGTGTTACACACTCCTCGAGGATGTCCACATGTAGAGGGGTTTCATTAAGCCGACTCACCAGGCTTTTCCGTGCAGGATCCCCTCTGTGCGCTGCACGGGGGCTCTGGGATGGGACAGCAGGAGGGCATTTCACGATGGTTGCCTTTTGCTTACATTCGAGGCTGCAACATAAATTCTTGCCACTTGTGATAAATCACAACCACTCATTCATCTTAACACCTCAAATACCCCCACTGACGGATCAGCTGAACAAAAATGGACCATCTGCCAACTTGTTGGCGCCATCAACTGTCTAAGCTTTGGCTTGAACGTCTAAATCGCGACATCCTTAACAATTATGGCAGATCCTGCCTGCGGGCCCCCAGAGAAACAGGGGGATTCTTTATGAGCCTGGCAGGTGCAGAATGTGGCAGGCACCCAAACTCGTCAGTGCAGAGTGACGGTGGCGGCAGCGGCGGCTGAGCTTGGCAGGCAGAAACTGTATCACATATAGAGTGATGAGTGAAAACACCCCCCACCCCCCACCCCTTTTTCCCAGTCCTTCAGCTGGCAGTGGTAAAGCACACTAATGTAGGAGAGGGAGAGCTTATCTGCAGCTGAATTATACAGAGGAGAGGTGGTGGAGAGAGGAGAACACGGGAAGAGAGGTAGCAGAGAGAAACAGACGGAAAACTCCAGCTGTAGAGCCATTTAGAGAATTCGACTAAATGACACATAAGTCCTCTGCTGTACTCTAGCGATATTGAGGCGGACAAGGCTTCATATCAATTGGTGTTATTAGAGATGACTGAATACGTAAAGAACCTCAGGCTTCAGCTACTGTGTGAATGAAACAGTCTAAACTGTCTGCCTGTATAACTCATCAAGCTTGTTTTCACGGGCAGAGACAGAGGCATTTGGTGAGGGCATGTTATCAGACACCCATGGAAATGTAAAGAGCATATTTTCTTCTGATATTGTCATTTTCTTTGACGTATAATTATTTCCATCGGGATGAAAAAATAAAAACATAGCAGGCAGCGATTCTAAAGACCGGGGATAATCAGAGTCTGGGAATGTGTCCCGAGCTGCAGAGATGTTAGGAGCTCTTGTCAACTTCATCCATGTCTAATTTTTCTGCAATGTCGAGTGTGTTTGTCACAGCTCTGAGTGCAGCCCCTGATCGCAAGCCAGGCTGGCAGATGTGCGGAAGGGGAATGTCTCTTTCGAAATGTGGAGGGCTTCTGTGAAAGGAGAGCATCTCAGAGATGTGACTGCTGGAGGGTCTCTCGCCCATAAAGACGAAGACAGACAGAAGGGATACACACCACAGAGGCTGGTTCAAGTGAAGGTCATAAGACTAATGACTTTGAACAATGAAGCGATGGAGTGCACTGCTGTCGTACCCCCTTAAGCACAAACCTCTCAGTGTGGGCCGAAGTGAAGCAGCGACGAGAGTGGAACAACAACAACTAGTGCCATCATAAACCAATCAGAATTTGGTCTTGTAAGCGACTACATCGGCTCACAGATCTGCTGCAGGGGTTGGATAATCAAGCGGAGCATTTGCATAACCAAATAAGGCAAATGAGCCGTGGCGAGCAATTGGCCAGAAAACTGTCAAAGTTGAGGCTAGAAGGCAGGATTAGATGTAAATACAGCTGCGTTATTCCATCGAGGATTTCTAAGAAGACACAGGTTTAGAGCCTGCCGACTTAAAAAAGGTCTGTGACAGAAAACTGACAGGAAAATATAACTGAAAAGACTCTGAATACATTCACCATCCAAAGCATTTGTGTAGAGATTCCAAAGCAGTGGTGTTGGACAGATTGTGGGGAAGCTACATCCACTGAATCAAGAAGTGCATCATCTGGACACCACATGAACACCATGAGGACAAAACACAACTTAACCTATCATTGCAAAAGCTCCAAACAGAGACACTTCAGGGGGACTGAATCTGAAGTCCAAAGTTCAAGACTGGAGAATCTAGTCTCTGATAATCTCATTTGAACAAGTATAGTGAAGAGGCAGCAGTAAAAGAGAGACTGATTGCTGTCCACGAAGACTGACCCACATTTAGTCCGATTAAAAAGCACACAGCAAAAGTAGGAAGGACTGCCAAACCTTGGGGAACGGGACCATCCCAGAGCAGGTGAACAAAGGGTCAGACGGGTAAAACCAGCGTGTGCATCCTGTCTCCTGCCAACTGTCAGTGTTGGTTATTTATAGATATCAGCATGTTCCCTCCTTATCTTATCAAAGCTCTTATTAAAACCATGATCAAACCCTGAATAAGTCCTTAATGAGATCAGCTCCAGAGATGCTGGTTCAAACTTAAATATCCCAACAATACTTGGATGGGCTGCCATGAGATTTTGGACAATCATGGTCCTCTGAGGATGTCTCCTGTTCCTTACCATGAGAATTTGTTTATTTGAAAGTCAGAAGTCCAGCAGGTCTGCATTTCTACATGTAATATTTAGATGCATTTCAAAATACCTGCAAAAGCAATGATATCCAAACAGGCTTGGTGTGTTTTCAGTAAATATAAGCACACCGGGGCGCTGGTGGCCTAGCGGTCTAAGAGCCCCACATACAGAGGCTATAGTCCTCGTCGCAGAGGTCGCCGGCTCGACTCCTGGCTGCAACCATTTCCTGCATGTCCTCCCCTACTCTCTACTCCCCACGTTTCCTGTCTCTCTTCAGCTGTCCTATCTAATCAAGGCAAAAGCCCCCCCAGCTTATATATATATGTATATATGTATATATATATACATATATATATAAGCACACCAATGTTTGTCATTTTAGCCTTTCATAGAAGCTACCGCAGCTTTGAACTCAACGAATCTCCTTGAGCCCAACCAAAGAGGAGCCACAGTCAAACAAAGCAGATTCATTGGTGAGCAATGATGATTTTTCAAGGCTGTGACGAGTGACGTCCCTCTAGTGGAAGGGTGCTCTGAAGGTCGTTGATAAATGCTCTGTTTTCTCATTAAACTTGAAGGACTTGTTGGCAATGCCGCGCGCAACTTGCATGGGTTAAACTGAGCTGATGAAGTGCCCTGATGAGTCACACAGCGCACACAATCCTGCACTGTCTCTTATGTCGAGGAGCTAATACCCTGTTAGAGCGGAGCCTGGAGGACGAGGGAAATCATATAAAGGGCCCAAAAATGAGGGGGCCTGACATCATCAAATCCGAAAGGTTACTGGCCAACGCTTGGCACTCCTGCTCAAGAAAAACACTATTGATATTCCGTGGGTTCGTCCGGGGACAATGGCAGGGCCTGTCCCTCCCTCTCTCCCTCATAGCCTGGCATGGCAGAGATGTCACAGAGAGCACCAAACAAATGGATGGAGGGATAGAAAGGGATGGAGGGATTGGGAGGAGGTGGAGGAGAACAAACGCATTGTTCTCGGGGTGGAGAAAGGGGTATTGTGAATAAGACAGATAGCTTATGTGGGAGAAAGGGGTGGGGGAAGAGAGAGGGCCACAAAGGACAGCGAAAGGTGAAACCTGGCATTTTTCATAGATGCTGCTTTTTTTCTATGCAGTTGGGGGTAATTCATAACCCTGCTTTAGGGGACACTTCGTAAAAGTTTAAAGAGGAACGCAGCAGGCGCAGAGGAGCCATCTTCAGCTCTGCTTTCATCTGTCACAACACCACACATCAGTTCTGAGGCGTTTTTTTAAATCATGCTCCACACCCCGGAGCCCCCAGCCGCTGCTTCAACATGTAGCAAAGCCCAGTTCAGCTGAGACTGCGTGCAGGTAGGTTTGCATCTGCATCTTACCCTGCGGGGCCGAGTCTGAACAGGTGACTTGATGTGAACTAACAGCCCAGCTGCTAGAACACAGGCTAAGACCTCGATGGAGAAGGAGGCCGCTGTGCTGCGATGCCCTGCAGGCGTGTGATGTGCGCCAGCTGCCCCCCTTGGTAAACATCAGTGACATGCACACATTCACAAACATGGCGCTTAAACAGGAGCACACATTTCCACACACAGATGATAAAAATAACTCCATTCACACATGCACAATAGAGGACACAAGCACACTAACGTCCCAGCGTGCAGACACCTGTGCTCACCACACAGATCCATGCTGCTCCTCCAGTCTCACAATCTCACATATACAAATGAAGCTGCTGCTGCAGTCAACCTTCAGAGTCATTCACAACAAAGGCTGGGATCATACAGCACACACACACACACAATATGGAATTGAATTCATTTCATATTTGCATTTTCAATATTTCATGCTCTGCTGCCTGTTTGATTTCCATTAGGGCCTTTTCCATCCCTCACACTTGCTGTTTCAAGCCAACTTCTAAAGCAACACTGACGCTGACAACTGCTGTTTGAAATTCAGATTTCTGTTACACCAGCGAGTCCCTTGTTTCTATTCCAAAAAAACAAAAGTGATGAAATGTAGTGATGATATTCAAGATGAGCGTCAGATGTAGCCACAGTGAGCCGGAGAGGAGACAATTTAAAGAGCAACAATGGAATTCAAACAAAAACATTAACATCTTCACATGAGGGGATGGAAGTGAAAGAATAGTGATGAAAAAAATAAGTGTATTGTGCGTATAAACAACAGAGGCAGATGGAAAGGGCATTTTCGGGGCAATTTCCATGATTATTCTACACAATGGCACCCTTCTCAAACTCCCCTTCGCCAGACACAGGGCTCAGCCCACACGCACAAATTATAGGCAAATCACCAGCCGGGCGGTGTGCACGCTGGCATTCCGAGACGGCATAACAAATAGAAATCTCAAAAGCTCTCCAGTAAAGAATAAAAAAAAACCTGCATGTGAAAACAGTCACAACAGTATGCCACATGCAGCGTGAGTCACCACAGAAGCAGACGAATTTCACATACAAATCTCCTGCACACAAGCCGGCTGTGGAACGCTGCACACATGATGCACGGCTCCTCGCGGCGCCAAGAACGCCGGCCTACCAACGCCTATGAATTATTTCCCCGCATCTCATTGTGCTCAGCGACACTTCCTGCTGCGGCGTCGGAGCAATGCATCACCGATTAGCTGGTTCACATCCATTCAGAGTCTGCAGGCTTGTTAGCGACTGCGATGCTGAGCTCACAGGCACGGTATCGCTTTCAACTCGAGGCAGCGAGTTCTACCGCTCCACAGTCTGCAGGCTGAGTGACAGTGCTAACATGCTAATGCAGTTAGCTGCAAGTTTGTCTTCTGCACCTCCTATTTAACCCCAATGAGTGTGTTTGAACAACCCAAAAAGAAATGAATATGAGTGTTGTGATGGAAATCTGAAAATGCAAGACTCAAATTACAACGGTTTGTCTTTGTGAGCTTTATTCCGGCCTTCAGTGAGCTTTGCAAAGTGGTCAGCAGGTTGAGTAATCGAACAAGTTAGACAAGGTCTGCACAACTAACCCAGAGTGAAGATACAACACGTTACTTATTCTCTTCAGAGTATAGGATCACTAGAGAGCTTTTTACGACCTCTCGCTTCCTGGTCACCTTCCTGACTTCTCACTCCCTGGTCTGCACCTCAGCCATGGGAACAGATAACAATATGCAAATAATAGAAGGTCTGGTATGTGTGAATGTTTCTAACTTCTAATCATCACAAGAATAACATTCTATCATGTCTGTATTTTTAACATCACAGCATCCTCTCTAGTCATGATGTAGACTGACATGCTGATTATGCAGAAACATGGCTAAACAAAGTGGTTGTAGTAAACTTTCTTGCTCTTTGCATTAGTTGCTGTCCATGCACATCGATCTAAATCCATGGCTCTCATCCGATGGCCCTAAATTTGACACCACGCCTCATAAATGAAGCCAAAATACTGCAGAGTTGGGCTCTGATATAATGAGCCAATTTTTATTCCATCAAACAAAATGGCGTGTATAAAACATCCATAAACCAGTGAAGATCAGGTGTTGTTTTTCACAGGACGGCAGCCTAAGGTGTCAAATCTTCCAGTCTATAAACCATATTCAAAACGCAGATCACATTAAGCTGCAGGAACCATTCAGTCCCATGAGAAGAAGCTTCTGGTACCAAGAGTTCTGGGTTCCGATGGTGGAAACACAGCTCCAGTGTCCATCGGAGGTGGTCTGTCTTCTTTAGGTAATGCTGCAGAGGTTTTATCTTGGTTCATCTTGACTCCGCTTTCCCTGTCTTCTAATATCTAGCTTGCATTAATGGAGCCTGGGTCCATTGAACGTGGTGATCCTGTATGGATTGGGTTAATACAATTGTGTTGTTCTGCTGGTGGATATGATGGACAGTGGAGCTGGCATGGTTCAACAAAATTTGTATCTGGATTTTATTTTAAACAGTAGAAGGCGCTATCTGCATTATACTCCGCTTGTTCAACATCATGAAGTCTCTTGCTGCTCTCTCGTCACTCGCTGAGTGGAGGTGTTTTAAGTTTAAAGCATGTTTCAGAATCAGCTGACTGAAGATGTTGTTCACAGCAGAGACGCTCAGCTGGGGGCTGCAGCTGAGTGACAGGTCTCCACGAGTGCTTTTTTTCTCCACCGCCGGACTGATTCTGACCCGGTTGTGCTCCCAGATGACACCTGACCACGTTTAAAGCTTATTTTTCTCAATAAGAAGGACACTGAGTCCAAAATCTGATCCTGTTCAGTTGTCCTGTGTCAGTAAATCCACATGTTGTAGTCTGAGTCTTCACTCTATGACCATGCGTCCACAGAGATTATTTATAAGCCTGCTCCTCACATTGATATTCAGCGTGTTTAACATTTTGAAATCAGTAATATACACTGTGTCGTGAAGGCACATTAGATTTAGGGGAAAAAACACATTTGTCATTATTTTTGACATGGAGAACATTCACGTTTTTTTAATGATTGAATGATAATTGATCGTTAACATTTCCAAAGATTGATCAAGAAGAATACTTTAAATTTACATCCCTAATTTAAAGAGATTGACCTTATTTGTTTTAATATTTAATACTTTCATTTGGGAATTGTTCACTTTCAATTTCTCTATAATTGCTCTGAAATTTTCCAACAAGGTATTTTTGTACTGTGATTTTAGTTTTTTTGCAAGTCACTTAAAAAAAATTGTCTAGTGGTTTTATTTGAGTGAAACTAAAAAGGATTACTTTGATTACAAAGAAATATAAGAGACAAAATATATATTGCAACCATCCATATCTGAGAATTGAAATAAAATAATAGTTATTTAAATTTTGAGTCTAATCCAGTTTTCTTCAAAATCGTTAGAGAATCGTGAGTGAATCGTATCGGGAACCAAAAATAGGGATTTGAATTGAATTGTGAGTTGAGTGTATCGTTACATCCCTAGTCCTTTCTATCTCAGGCTTTAGGGGACATGAGGAGCCATGGGGTAGGTACTAAACTAATCAGTAGAGGTTATAGGGGGTGGATTTCTCCACTGAGCGCTCATCCTTTCTTTCAGCACAAATACCTTGTGTTCAAAACTCAAAATTGTCGCTGCATTGACATCATGGAGTCATCAACATCACGTCTGTTCAGAACATGCATTAAACTTGCAAATGAAACATTGCAGATCCCTCAGGCAGGTACAAATGACAGCAGAACAGATTCTCCTGTTGATCTGAAGCAGACACTCACGACTCACTCACTTTCATGACTCTTGTGTTTGTTACTTTTCTCCATTGCCATCCCTCCTCTAATCTGCAAATCTGGTAAAAAAAAAAAAAAAAAAAGCTGCAGGAGCTCGCATTTGTCAACAGAGCTGTCAATCAATCATCTTATCAACACAGAAGAACTGATTACAACAAAACTTCTCAGGAACATAAACAGCCGCACTCAAATCACACTGATAAGAGCTCATAGTGCCCTATTACCCCTCTAGAACACTACGCTCCCAGCATGCATCGTACCTTAAGTCTCTAAAAGTAGTATGGGAGGTAGAACCTTCAGTTATCAGGCCCCTCTCCTTTGGAATCATCTACCAGTCAGGGTCCAGGAGGCAGACACCCTCTCTACTTTTAAGAGCAGGCTTCAAACTTTCCTTTTTGATAAAGCTTATAGTTAGAGCTGGATCAGGCTTGGACCAGCTCTTAGTTATGCTGCTAAATGCTTAGACTGTCAGGGGAACTGACACACTGGGATGCTGTCTTTCCCCCTTCTCCTCTCTGTCTGCCTGTCACTTTCTTTAACTCTTCCTGTCTCATTAAAGTTACTAACCATAGACCTTTCTGGACTCCCTGAGCTCCCTTGTCTCGTAGGTTCCTCTGGATCTCTGCCGTAGACGTGCCAGACTCCAGCTGCTACAACTACTACTATCTGTCTCCCCACTATCATCTCTCTCTCTCTTCATCTCCCTCTAGCCCTCTCTCCAACACGGTCTCAGCAGATGTGTGTCTAACATGAGTCTGGTCCTGCTGGAGGTTTCTGCCTGTTAAAGGAAGTTTGTCCTTGCCACTGTAACTTGCTAAATGCTGCAAAGTGCTCTGCTCATGGTGGATTAAGATGGGACTGGATCTTATTTGGTCTTGATGTTGGGTCTCTGAGTACAGTCTAGACCTGCTCTGACAGAAAGCATGTTGGAAAAATATGTATTTGATGCATAATCTCATTTTCTAGTTTGACCCATGCTTCATCTGTTACAATGGAGAGAGCAGGCTTTACGACATATACTGCAGCCAACCACTAGAGGGAGCCCTAAAAGTGCTGTTTTTTTCTCTGTCTACATTTTGTGTAGTCGATGGTTGACACCTAACGATGGGTTGCAGATGTGTGCTTGAAAAAAAGTCAGTTAAAAGCTTTAGTTGTGGGCGCGTACCTAGCCTAATGGTTAAGAAGCGCCCATGTAGCGGTTGGCCCGGGTTCGAATCCAGCCTGCGGCCTCTTTACTGCATGTCATTCCCCACACTCTCTCCCAGTTTCCTACATTATCAAGTGTCCTCTCCTTAATAAATAAAGGTGTAAAAGCCCCAAAAATATAACTTAAAAAGAAAAGAAAAGGTTTTGTTGTGCTTTTATTTTGAAGGACGGGTGTGTGGAAGTTAATAACGTGTATGAAAACATACAAGTCGGAAGGACAACTTCCCTACTTTAGAATCGAGGCCTTCAGATGAGCACATAATGCGAGCTAAGATGCTAATAGTTGTGAATTAACACACAGTTATTAGACACCAAGGGGAAGCCTTTCGTTCTGGATTATTAAATATCTGTATTTTGAGCAGATAACAGAGCTGGAGGGACAGCTAGCACAACAGAGGGGAAATGACCATCCTCTGGGCAAGATGAAGGTCTGAACCAAATGTCATTGCGATGGATCCAACGCTTGATGAAGTAATCAGTCTGGACAGGAAGCAGCAGCTCCACCAGCCAACACTGTCATATGATGGAGCTGCTTAAAGTCCTGAAAGTTTGATGTTCTGTGTGCAGTTTGTTATGAAGCTGCATTGTCCTTGTGTGATCTGTACTTATATGCAAAGCAAAAAAATCTCATGAATTCAAGGGGCCTGTGTGTCAACCAGACATTTCCTGCACATTCACTCCTCTCTGCGTTTTAATGTGACTCAGAGTTGCTTACCGCTCGCACAAAAGGACGGCACAAACACGTTGCAAACACTAAGTGGTTCCATCTCCATTACAAGCACGCTAACACCCTCTCACATGGCGGCGTCACTGTGCAGTAAACTCTCAAAATCCTCTTTGCTTCTCCGTGTAATAACTGCCCGTCCTTGGCTCTCAATCTGACCCCCCCTCCCTCCCTCTCCCTCCGCACGTCTCCAACAGGCTCTGATTGATTCATGCTGGACAGTTAGTGGATTTCCACCATCTAATGCAAGCTGTGAGTGCTTCTCTTTTGTCCTGCTGTTTGAGCAACTGTCAGCTCCCGCGTCTTCTTCTGCTTCTAATAACGTTTCAGACACCCGGCAATCTCCTTGGCTTGTCCTCTTATTACTGCACACGTTCAGTGCACTTCCCCGACGCCTTTTGAGTGCTCAAGCAGAAACCAGGCCGGCTGACAGTATTGGTATGCCGCCCATAGGTTTCGTGTTTTGCCAGGCGGTTTTGCACTGTGAATTTTTGATAGGAATCTATTACCAGCGGGGTAAGCTGTAACTGCTGGGTCAATTTGGGCTTTTGGAATTCAAGCGCACTGTATGCAGTGAGACACTCACTGAGTCTTGGCTCTGAAAGGAAAAGCTGAGCTCCAATAAATCAATAACACAAATGAGAAAATGCCTAAAACTGGCAAGAGCCTTTATTTTCATTCAACAGTACAACCCCCAAAAAAAGTTATTTACAATTATTCTGTAATTCTCACGAATCATTAATCTCCTCAGGTGATCAGTAGTAGTCCTCCGGGTCAGCCTTCTCCCCCTGGTTCTGGATCTGCTGCTGCTTCTTGTACAAATCAGCAATCTGCACAGAGATTGAAGGTAAAAAGAGGGATGAGGGACGAGAGAGAGAGAGAGAGAGAGAGAGAGAGAGAGGGAGAGGGAGAGAGAGAGAGAGAGAGAGAGAGAGAGAGTCGGGTCAGTGGCATGAAGAGGAAAGCTAAAAATAACAGTTTGATTATTCATATCCTGGCTTTGAAGTTGGTGACTCCCAGCTGCTGACTGGGAGACAGAGGTTGTGTTCACTTGCGCTCATCAGCGAGGGGGCGAGAGGCGGGGCGGTGAATAATGTGCGAGCAGCGGGGCCCACCCTGAAACAGCGGCGGTGCAAAAACATCAGCTTTGATCCTAAGCCTGAGACTGACCACATCCTACCTGCTCTGCCTCCATGTTTACTTTCCTCCCCCGCACTTCAATAAGGTCGGCCTTCCTTTAAATCTCAGGATGTGGAAGCATGTGTTGCCGTTACGAGCGAGTGTGAATCAGAACAGATAGTAAGTGTCAGATGTTTCATTTAAATGCAGCTCTCACTCCCACCTGAGCGCTAGTATTCTCCTCTGTTAACAGATGGCTGTTAATTCCAGCCGCATTATAAACATGACTCAGACCTTATAAACACCTGGAGTGAAAAAAAGAAACAGGCTTTATTTACCTGGACTTCATGCGAGAACATCCTCTGTGAGCGGTTACACAACGATGAGCAATGCTTGAGTGATACGCAGCTCGGGTTCGACCGTCAGTCAGAGTTTGAACAGGGAGGAAATCTCTGCATGGCGGCGAGCTCATCTTTCATTTTTTAGTATAGAAACAAACTGGAGGAGTGGAGTTCAACAAATCGGTTTTAAAATTTAAAGCTTGACATTAGAAGCTTTTTGTTCCTGTCAGACTGAGCGTAACATTCTCCTGTTTAACCAGGCCAGTATTTAGTAGTAGTATGGGAGGTAGAGCCTTCAGTTATCAGGCCCCTCTCCTTTGGAATCATCTACCAGTCAGGGTCCGGGAGGCAGACACCCTCTCTACTTTTAAGAGTAGGCTTCAAACTTTCCTTTTTGATAAAGCTTATAGTTAGAGTTGGATCAGGCTTGGACCAGCTCTTAGTTATGCTGCTATAGGCTTAGACTGCTGGGGGACCTGACACTCCTTTCTCTGCCTGTCTCTTACTTTAACTCTCCCTGTCCCATTAAAGTCACTAACCATAGTCCTTTCTGGAGTCCCTGAGCTCCCTTGTCTCGTAGGTTCCTCTGGATCTCTGCTGCTGTGGACGTGCCAGACTCCAGCTGCTACAACTACTACTATCCATCTCACCACTATCATCTCTCTCTCTCTTCATCTCCCTCTATCCCTCTCCTCCTCTAACATGAACACAAGTCCTCACTTGATCGGTACTTCTCAACAGTAAAACACACACGGAGAACGGGTGAAAAGAGGAGACAGCAGGCAGGACAAGTGACCATGACAACGTTATTTATAGATTCTAGAGTTATTATCTGAGGGGCTCAGTGTTCCCTTGGTCACCTACCTGCAGCAGGTGTGCTTTATGAACCAGCTCTCCTCATTTTTACCCCCGGTGTGTGTTAGTGACAAAGACACAACCGGTGGACGTCTGTTTAATATTTGAGGTTTGACGTTGTTGCAGTCATTACCATAAAAAGCTCCTGTCTACAGCTTGATTTAATCCAGTTTGGTGAAACATCAGACACATTTAGTAAGTTTGGATCAACTCCTTGTTGAAAGATGCAGATGCATTTCAGAGTGCCGTGAACTGACTAATCAAGTGCCTCTGTCACTGTGAGGTGCATTTAAAAAAAATTGCAACTTTCACCACAATTTTTTCAAAAAGCTGTCGCAAAATCAGGCTTTTTGGGCCGCAACAATCACATACAAAAAAAAAAACCTGGAGGGACTGCCTCTCTCCAACTCGGTCTCAGCAGATGTGTGTCTAACATGAGTCTGGTCCTGCTGGAGGTTTCTGCCTGTTAAAGGAAGTTTGTCCTTGCCACTGTAACTTGCTAAATGCTGCAAAGTGCTCTGCTCATGGTGGATTAAGATGAGATCAGAGTCCTGTCTGTAAGATGGGACTGGATCTGATCCTGTCTTAATGCTGGGTCTTTGTTAATAATAGAACATAGAGTACGGTCTAGACCTGCTCTGTTTGGACAGAGTCTGAGGATAACGTTTGTTGTGATTTGGCTCTATAGAAATAAAGATTGATTGAACATTATCCTTTGATGTATTAAGTCACAAGAAGAAGGAAACATAACTAGCTCTAACTTAACTCTTTGCTCTTTGAGCTCCACAGATTAATATCAGTGTGTAATTACAGAGTATCTAAAGCACATTGAAAACATCTTCACAGTGTTTATTTATCATAAACATCAGATCTGAACTGTGAAAGCATAATGACTCACAGTTTAGAAAGCAGATGAAAGCAGACAAGATGGTGATGGTGTCAAGTTCAGCTAACGCAAACACTTAACATTTGCAGGTTTCAGCTTCACTGATGAGACAATTAACGGCTCTCCTTTCCCTCGTTCATAACAGGAAGTTACACTGCGTTAGTCCTCTAGTCTCACACTGCTGCTTGTGTTAAAGCTGCAGTAAGGGACTTTGTTGTTGTTTTGACTTTGGAGCCGCCCTGTGGACAAAGCAGTCTTCCACATGTAATTAGTCTTCCTCACCCTGCTCTATTTAAATCATCAGATGTATCAATCTGAGGAACATGTGAAAACGAATCACTCCATGTGACGCCTACCCCCAACCTTTTCTTTAACACATCATGTATCACTTTCTAAAAATAAACCCTGCTCTTGTTTATAGTCTTGTTTGTTATTTTAGCTCATAAAGAGGCGTCATTATTCAATCCTCACAGGAGCTTTCAGTCAAAATGATGACATTAAGAGTTCAAACTTTGAGATTAATATACATTATGTTGAGAAAGAAGGTCAGAATTATGATATTAAATTTAGCTCCACATAATGGGGTATGAAGTCACTATTATGGGATCAAATCAAGAATTACAAGACAGTGAGACATTATCAGGACACCAAATAATAATATGCTATTTTTCCTGTTCGACTTGTTACCCCAAAAATGACAGCTTACTCACTGTTTCATAATCAAGACTTTGAATTTATACTTTGGATTTTTTAAATCAAATAATTGTCAATATTTATTAACAAGGTTAGACATTTTATTTCAGAATGGATATTTTTCCCATAATTATGACTAATCATCTCATGAATTCTGTTTTAATTTTTTAAAAACATCTGCTATCAATTCTATGATTTGTACTCTGAGCTCTTCATTTTGACTTTTTATCTCAAAATAATTTATTCACTCATAATTTTGATATAATCTCATAATTTGGGGCTTTTATTTTACAAGAACTTCTTTTAATCCGATCATTTTAACTCTGATCTCTTAATTTTGTAATTTAATCTCATAATCTGACTCTCAATCTCACAATTTTACTTGTTATTTAATGATTACCATTTTTCTAATAATTCAGACAAATTATCTCATAATTTCTCACTTCATTTCATACTTTCTACTTTAAATCCCATCATTTAGACTCTGATCTCTTCATTTTAAATTTTTTAACTCATAATATCAACATTAATCTCGCAATATTGACTTTAAACCTCATAATTTTGATGTTGTATCTCATCAGCTTTTATTTCATAATTTGTACTTTTGATCGCATATTTGAATTTTTTCTCTCATTATTTGACTTTTTAATCCCAATTTGACTTTTTAATCTCATAATTTATACCTTCAATCTCATAATAAGAATTTTTATCTCACGAGTTTGAATTTGTATCTAATAACTTGAATTTAATCTCATAATTTAAACTTTTTAGCTCATAATTTGACTTTTTATCGCACTTCTTTGAATTTCTATCATTTTTCTTTTTGTCATAATCTTGATTTTTTTAATCTCATGATTTCAGCTTTTATTTTACAATTTCTACTATTTCCTAAATTTGTCTCTGATCTCTTATTGCCAGCTTTTAACCTGCAACCTTGATTTTTAATATAATAAAGATGACGTATCTGATCATAATTTTGACTTTCTTATTTCAATCCCATAATTTTCTAATTCAATTTTTTTTTCTTCATATTTTTTACTTAATCTCATAATTTCAATGTTGATCTCATATTACGGTCATTAAGGGTTGTCTTTTTAATCCCCATGTCGTAGTTTCCACTTCTTTTGGAATGTCAGAAATAGTTTCATATTTCAGTGTTTGTCTTCAGGCAGCTCTGACCTGTGTTTCTCTCCTGGTCATATAATCACCTGTTTGCTTCCTCTTAGTATTTCCCTCAGAGTCCATCACGGCCCTGACGTGGCGCTGCTTTACCTGGGACTGTTATACAGCTCTGTTGGTCCTGCAGCGGGAGGCCTCTACATAAACCAACCGTGGTATAAAAACAGATCGTCCTTGCAGTGCCGCTCACCCTTGAAATTTTACAGGACAGCTCCTGAGAAGTGATGCACATTCTCTGTACGGCGCTCCAGCTTACAGGGCCAAAATAAAAACATATGATGGAGTTTTTACTGGGTCAGAGTCATCGTAACATGGAACAGGTGACCTCACACACTCCACTGAAAGGCTGAAGATGTGTGTGTGTGTCGTCACTCTGCTCTTCCTCCTGATCTCACATCGATTTACCTGAGCTGCAGACGTGGCGTCCTCGGGCTTCTTGTCGTCTCTGATGCGGAGGAAGCGAGGGAACCTCAGAGAAATTCCTTTGACTGGATCCACCTGACACAGGAAGACAAAAGCATGGTCAGCTTTCAGTCACTTCTACATGAGAGTGTTTGTCCTTGACTGAAAAAGGTAACAAAGCTTTTTTAAATCGAGCTTTAACCTCTCAGTTCAGGGTCTGAAACATCAAACAGTGAACGATTTCAAGGAAACTCAGACAAGAAATGCTGCTTTGTCCTTTTTCCATTCATCCGCCTTTCATATTCTCTCACCGCTGTCAATTACAGAGATGCTGCACCTTTTGTGCTCTTTTCTAACAATAACACGGGCTGCTTGAGAATGAAAAAGTGTCTGATTTTCAGGTGAGATCTGAGAGGGATTGTATGGATTTAGACGTTTGGCTCGCCTGGAGAAATTCAGAAATATAAAACATGTTTTATTAGAATTCTGAATGTGTCAGAAGCAATAGCTCAGTGCAGAACAATAATCAAAGTAAGTATCAGGGAGAGTTATGAGTTCTCAGAGGGAACTGGCAGCGACTGAGCGCTTATAACAGTCTCATGATAAATAAGTAACACGGCCAAAGTTAGTCAAGTGCAGCGACAAACACTTTACATTCAGTCAGACTCACTCGGACTCAAGGAGCTTCAGACTTCAGTGAGAGGGAACATTGAAATGTAAATATTCTATCAAAGGTATCATGAGTATTAAAAAATCAAAGCCTTACATATGAGTGTGTCGTCTCTGTGACATCACCCATTGGTTTCTGAAGCAGAGTTTTGAAGCCTATCGTGTCGATAATGCTGAGTCATCCTAACGTTTGGTCGAACTAACAAGAGGCAAAGAGGCAACAGCTACAGTCAATCAAGTTAGCCACACCCCTAAAACATGTCAAGCATCTGGCCGAGATTGAGATTATTGTCTGCGTTGTTTAAGTTAGTGATCATCCGGCCCTATAAAATGGAATGGGGGGGGGGGATACCCAGAATGCTTTGTACGACGCTTCAGAAACATGACATTAATGTTCTTTCTTTAAAAGTTAAATCCCCCCCAGATCCGTGTCCGGTTTGTCTCTGATCCGTCACAGCACCGGATCTGATAGGTTTCTATTCTAGTCAATGTGTTAACTTCCACTGGATCCGCTCCGTTGCGTTCCGGCTGCGTCTCTGATCCACCATGTCGGAGCCCTTCGGATCAGATACACAAGACTCCTATTTTTGATGCCGAAGCACGACGCATCAATCTCAACAGAGCAGATGGAGCGGGACAGGAAGTCAGGTTTCACCAAAACAAGATGAAAACATCCGGTTAATTTTCAGAATAAAAGACTCTGTGTTATCACCAGATCGTATTTCACTTAACTACAACAACAAACCGTCATGATGAGCGGAGCCAGGCCTGGAGTCAACAGGTCAGAGGTTTTCAGAGGACCAGAAAGACAACATGGATGAGGAGAGGAGGAGGAGAATCCTTGATTCAGTGATTACTGCAGGGAAACCTTTGTCTCTTGCGGCAGCCCGTGGTTGTTGACGGACAACTAAGAAAGGAGACGGATCTGGTGGAAGTCCAACCTCTAAACTAACCTGGTCATCGAGGGAAGTACTAACGTCCATCTCTGATCTGCTACAGAGCAAGATAGCTGGAGTCATGTGACTGAGGTTTTCCCGCGGTAATCACTGAAAATTTACTCTGAAAATTAACCGGATGTTTTCATTTTGTTTTGGTGAAACCTGACTTCCTGTCCCACTCCATCTGCTCTGTTGAGATTGATGCGTCGTGGTCCGGCGTCTGATCCGAAGGGCTCCGACCTTCTGGATCAGAGACGGAACGCAACAGAGCGGATCCAGTGGAAGTTAACACATTGACTAGAATAGAAACCTATCAGATCCGGACCGGACACAGATCTGGTGGAATTTGGCCTTACTTGTGTTCCACTTTTTAAACCATCTGTAAATGGCAGGAATACTCTCAGAGCCATTTTTTAACAACCCTGAGTATAATGAGACCTGAGCACTCTTTGTTATATGCACCGAGGGATTGAGTCCAGCTAATAAACCAGTATCTGTTCCATTAAACCAGCAACACTTTTAATAACTCTATTAAGAAGCTCTAATTGTGACTTTCACTGTGAGCAACAGACCCTAACAGACTGAGTTTATCACTGGAGGGGAAATAACACGCTGTACTGACCAATCCCATGGCAGCCTTGTAGATGGGCGACAGCGACAAGTCGGCGCACTTCACCTCCCAAACCTGCACGGCGTCCAGCCACACGTCGGGCTCCGCTGACAGGTCGATGCGGTAGTAGGCGCGGGGTTTGGGCAGAATGTGCTCCTGCAAAACAAAGTATAAGAAGAGATGATTACATAAAGAGAGAAGAAGTAACAGGCCAGCAGGTCAATGCATTCACAGGGAGGCTGATAAAGAGACAGTGACGGAGTGGCTTTGGTCGTCTTGCCGCCGCCGCCTCGCATCACCTCCCCAGAGACCTCACAGAGTCTGGATGCTCTCATATTCAAATGATGCTTCAGGGGCAGCATGAAGGGGCGACTTCCAGAGAGCGTTATCACACACCCACATGAAAGATTCAATCAGAAATAGCTTCATGTACACATTTTGTTCACTCCTGTAAAAACTCCCACAGACGGCTCGTGCTCTGTGATGAAACTGTCTGCTCGTAAACTATTTAATATCGCCGTTTTAACTTTGACACGAGCGATCATTCTTTCAGCGTAGGTGTGGGTCTTTTCTATAAAATTACACCCATCTTGTTTTGGGTGTAAAACAATCTCTCTCAGTTCCGCAGTGTCCACAGAACTGGGTCACAGCTAAGTGAAGCTGGTGCTGGTTTCCTCACACATTATTTATACTGTAGGCATTCAAGTGACACTCTCGAACAGAGTGAATCACAATGAGAGCGAGCTGGTAGGTGTGCAGACTCGCATGAAACAGACACCGGATAGTGATCCACTCTCAGCGTTAAAGCTCCTCTCTTCTTCTTCTTCTTCTTTGTCTGCACGGAGGTAGAACACAACAGAACCTCCTAAACTTTAATAATGTGTCGGAGTAATCTCACTTATATGCAAATATTTGTGTCATTTACAGCAATTACTGCATCCTTCTTCAGGGCATACGGGAGGAGACGTATTCAAAGAGGGTAATTATAATCAGGTACAGGTGTTAGTGCTGGAGGAAGCAGGTTTTGCAGACTGTGCAGCACTAACAGTGAGTTACGGGAGTTTTTACTTCTTGTTTAGGGGGAAACCGGAGATTGTTTAAACGCCAGAAGCAAAGCAGCAGCTCCAGTAAACACGATGCAAAGATCATCTGCAATGCAAAATATCACGTCACGGTTCAATCCAGCTTAATCCTGAAAGATCCGATGGACTAAAGGACACAGTTTGACGACGAAAGTGGATTCTTTAATCAGCCATCTTTATTTGGAGGAGAAACTAAGGTGAGCCATGAAGTTATCACAGATACTGATAGTTTATGTTTACATGAAGACGTGAGGCTTTTGTCCTTCTTACTGAGGAGTTATCGTCTAAAGTTCTGGCTCTCTGTCTTTCATTTTACCTTCATCGGAAATCAGTCTTCTTAAAGCTTCTTGTTGGGTGTCTCTGTTTTAGAAACACTGCTGCATTTCTTTTACTGTGTTCTAATCAAGTGGCAACCTCCGGTCTAAAAATATGAGTCCAATGCGGAAGTGCTAAAAACTGCAGTTCATTGAAGATCCACTAGAGGCTGGCTCTGGAAGTACCGAAAACCACATACACACCAATTCAAAAAAAGCCGATCTTTACAGCATTAATAAACATGTTTACAGCCTGGTACAAAAAACAGTTTAGGTTTACTTAGATAATCTCTCTATCAGCACACACTGTACAGGGGTGAATTTATTTCTAACGCAACGATTCAGAAGATATTAAGATTAAAATTTTTTGCCCAAATAAGGACATGACTGACTTGACTGACAGGCGGGAACACATAGCTGTTGGCTAGGAGGCTCAAACCCCGCCCCTTTACGTCACACTATGTCTGCTTGAGTTCAGTATTTCCAATATGGCTGCCGCAAACGATTGGCTTCAAAACAGCGCTCAGGAACAGATGGGTGACATCACGGATACTACGTCCATTAGTTATACAGTCTATTCTCCAACACCATCGCCTGAAGCAACCAAGAACCAATAACTAGGGATGCACACCATATTGGCCAAAAACAGGTTTACTTTACATAATTTATCATTCTGATTATGCAATTTTATCAAGTAAAAAGAGGTAAAAGTTGCTTTCATATATTTATCGAGAGCCTACAAATTCCAAAACAGGAGGTGGCAGTATTTGATCCACTATTGTATCCAGAGGAGAAGAAAGAGTGCAGCTGCAACAACAAACTGATGAGAGTAAAAATGGCGTCACGGGTGTGTATGTTTTCACTGTTTCAGAGGATAACACGGCTGCTACTTGTAAAACATGTGCTGCAAGAAGTGTTCAGAGAGGAGAAGAAAAGTCCTCAAGTTTTAACCAAGCTGCAACCTCCGGCCACCAGAATTGAAGCCAATGCGGAGGTATTAAAAACTGCAGTTCATTGAGGATCTGCTTGAGGCTGGCTCCGGAAGTACCAGAAACCACATACACACCAATTCATAAAAGCTGATCTTTTTATCTTTACAGCCTGGTTCAAAAAACAAGTGTAGTGTAGCCTTGATAGGTCATCTCTCGATCGGCACACACTGTACCGGGGTGAATTTTTCATAACGCAGCAATTTCGAAGATATTTAGATTACAAGTTTTCCGTTATGAGAGGCACAGCTGACTTGATTGACAGGCAGGAACACTAGCTCAGGGGTGTCAGACCAGTTTCTGTTTAGGGGCCACATACAGCCTAATTTGATCTCAAGTGGGCCGGACAAGTAACATCATAACATAATAACCTAAAAAGGACAACTCCAAATGTTTTCCTTTGTTTTAGTGCAAAAAAGTACAAGTCCATTCTGAAAATGTTCACATTTCATGAACTATCTTTCTACAAAATTAGCTGTTGTATTTTTCGCCATTAAGAGTCTCATCTTGGGGCCAAACATTATATTCTTTAAGCCCTGAAACCTGCTGCGAACACACCAAGCACACAAGTTTCCCTGTCACCTGCGTCGTTCAGGTGCGCTCCATCAGCACTTTGATTGTAACTAACCCCCAGAGGACAAATCTGATATAGCAGTTACTTTTATTGTTAAATTGCAGTTAATGTCTTCTCTGTAATTCTTTCAGTTTGGGAAGTCATCTGCAGATCGGATTGGCCTTATGTTTGACACCCCTGCTGTAGCTGTTGGCTAGGAGGCTCAAAGCCCGCCTCTTTACGTCACACTAGCCTGACAGTTATGTTGAATTCAATATTTCCAAAATGGCTTCGGCCGCCGATTGGCTTCGAAACAGTGCTTCAGAAACAGACGGGTGACATCACAGATACTACGTCCTTTATTTATACAGTGGTATTAACACAACAAATCTTATGTCACCTGAAAAGTGATTGCAAAGATGCATTGAAGAAATACGAAGCAGAAGTAGCCACAGCTAGCATTACATTTCAGAAGTGTAGAAAGTTTACATGAGAGAACCCAAACCCTGGAACTGTGGAGGACAGAATCAGAGAGTTTCCTCACTTGATGACCAATCGTTTTCAAGATCAAAGATTTCAGCAGCTAATATCTGGAACAGTATCCTGGGTCTCCTCTATCTGCCCTGTACGATGTGATCTCTACACACACTCACAGTCTGAGCCCCAACAAGGGACACAAGTTTGACCACAGACAGATGGACTTCAGTGAGTGTGCAGAGTGTCATGGCCCAGTGGCTGGATGAAGACTTTTACAAACAGATTTGTAAAACAGGAACAGGTTATCATCTGTATCAGCTCCTGAATATCTGTTTCCTTCATCCCTCTGCAAAGAATTAATGACAGACAGTCTGATCTTTGAGCCATGATGAAGACTATGTCTGCTGTATGTTTTAGCTGGGAGCCATTTAAATGAAGCTCTCCTCCTTCTATCAGAAGACAAACATGGAAAATGTGACATGATGTCCCAGAGCACAGGTGATGCCTGTAGGTTTCCTGTTTCATCCATCTAACACTGAAAGAATCCAAAGATCACACAACATTAAAAAAATCAACATTTACATCTGAGAAGCTTTCATCTACTTAAACGTTCTGTCTTTAAGAGTGTTCTCATGCTGCGCTGTGCTGGGTTTGTGAGAAAGGAGCGCTGGTGTGAGACCTGAAGTAGCCAAAATCCTGAGTTCTGTATCAGAAAACACATTAGAGCAGGAAAAACAAAAGGGATCAGTGAGTCCCTCGCTGCAGCACGCAGGCCCTCGCCACCCAGTGGAGTGAGAAAAGAGCCAATCGTGTCCGTGTCTCGAGTCCCATCGGCTCGCAGCACTGCAGCCAAAGCAACACGGCCACACCAGAGGCTCGCCTTAATTCACCATCCATCACTTTCAGATGGAGGGCTTCATTACAAAGCACTACAGTACCGGCTGCAATGGGGGGGGAGGAAAAAAAACAGTTCGACCGCCTTCTCAATCACTGTGATTCTGCACACAGCAGCAGTTTGTTCCACTCGCTCCAAACTATAACCTGTACAACATCTTTAAAGGTTATTCAAGACTCAGAGAGATCCCAGGCTGCTGCACGTTTCATAATTAAGGTGCATTTTGACCAAGAGTTCCAGAACTACTTTCCCCTGAACTAAAAGGTTCCTGTGCCCCCATTGTTGTCTGCGTTTCGACCGCGGGCTGAAGTCCCGGGTAGATTGTGCAAATCAGGCCAGTGACATATGGAGAAAAAAAAGTAAATGCACTACACCACCAGACCAGTAGAGGGCAGTAACACAAAGAGGGGTGCCATTCATCACAGATGACACCATAGAAGCAGACAGACAGGCAGGTATCATTATGAGCAACACAACAGTTAGCCTGTTAGCATAAAGAGACTCAGCTGGCTCTGTTTTAGATGGTGCTATATTTCATCACAGATGGATTCACTGAATCAACACGTGAGAGGAGATAAGCGCGAGTAGCAAAGACGTTTCAACACGCCTTTAAAATCCTTTTGAACTCAAAAAGCCGTGGCAGAGATCGGCCGGTGTTTTGGTTTAAACAGCGACCCTGTTAACTGGAGACTTTCAGCCGGATGCATCCCTCATAAACATCTTTAGACCATCATTAAATATCTGATGAGGATATTTTGAAATCTTAATAAAAACTAAACTAGTTTGCATTCTCAGGAACTCCCTCTGTGTTTCAACAGCTGTGTAAACTCCACAAACACTGACACGTTCAGCTGAAGGTCTCCAGTTTACAGGGTCACTTTTAAAACCGGAACACCGGGAGAGACGCATTCACGGTGGGCTGAGAGAAGACTACTGTTACAAGCTGCTAAATCAAGAGAATCACAGCTTCTTCTTTTGAAAAGTACACACACATACAAAAAAGATAGAACAAATAAAACCTAATGAAAGAAAGAGAAATCAAGTGAATCACAGATGTGTGTGATGTTATTGTGGACGGAGGGAGGAATAAAAACACTGCGGTTAATCTACCAATCAGACACGTTCAGCATTGCAGGCCCTGCCCCCCGAAAGTCCCAGGACCTTTGAATAGTACTACCCCCCTAGCAGGGGCTTTTTAGGGGAGATTAACTACCCCAGAACTAAATTTAGACCCTGGGTCCTCCAGTTGAAACGCAGGTAGTTCAGAGCTAAAGTTCCCTGCGGTCCTTTAGTCACTTTCATGAAGCCCTCCCTTCTCCTCTTCCTGGAACAGCTCCTCTATATTCAGCGTGTAACCGTCAAATTGTGTCTCTCACAACAGTTATCGTTTTTAGGGAGCGGTTGTCAATTTCTTCAAACGCCGCCGCTGCTCTGCTGCTCTGGAACAAACCTCTTCAAATGAAAATTGAAAAAGAAATTCATTCATTACCCGACGGCATGCAGTTACTCTGGATGCAGTTTCATTGGAGAATCAGAGCTAGTTTATGATCTCTGCCCAAAACTTCCCCAGAGGACGGGAGCAAACTCAAACATTTGCAAACAAACACGAGTGTTTTAAAGCCAAATTATTGATGTTTCTGTGATTTCTCTGAGGTGATGTGATGCATGTTCAGACAGTTGACAGAGTGATGAAAAGCCTGGGGGAAATAAAAAAAACACATTTGCTTTAATACATGAGCTCATTTCTATGACTTCTCTCATTTTGGCGACTCAAAAGGTACCTGGAGGCGTTCATTACAGAACCACTGCGGTGTTGGAGTCGCATGTTTGGTACATTTGCAAACTAGTCGTCAATTATCGGTATAAGAGTCCTCATTTGTCCTGAAAGACTGAATACAGGAGGGCTTTAATGTGAGAGGGATTGTTTGAGGAGTAAAAAGGGCTCCCCACGTTGGTTTTGCCCTTTTCACCCTGAAAGTGACAGATTAATAAATGAGGAACCTGATTTTAAAAAACGAGGGCAGCAATGAAGGGAGACGAGTGTTGAGCTGTGAATTTTAACCAAGTGAGAGAGTGCAACAGTCAAACAACATGCCACTTTACCTTTAAGAACTTGTAATGCTGCTCCAGATCTTCATCCTTGAAGCCTGTCCCGATCTGGAAGAGACGAAAAGAGATAAGAAAGACACACACCGTCAGATGTACACACACAAACACACACGCACATATTCCCTGGTGGTGAGGCAGCAGACATTTGGCAGCTGCTGAACACAGAACGGCAAGTAAATCCTCCTCTATACGACGAGCGGCTTGTCTGCGTGCTCCGCCTGAAGCGTCATGTCACCTCTCAAAAGACCTGAGCCCGCTGAGACGCCAGAATCACCTGGCGGGCTGACATGCACAAAAAGGGAAAGGGAAAAGAAGGCTGGTGTATCATGCAAATATAGCATTTTTCAGTGCTCAGATTTATTCCGAAGGTGGATTCAGGAGGTGTCCACCGGAAGCTTTGTGTCTCTAAAGCTGCCTGACACCACAAGGAGGGTTTAGAGGTGTTTCATTCAACTGTGACACCTTTATGGATTCAGTTTTATCTGTCTGGCCAGGCCAAGTCCCCTACCAAGGCACCGGTGGGCATTTGACACAAGTGAGACCTTATATGAAACGCCCATTTCACAGAGACTGAGAGAGCGGCTCTGCAGGCAGCTTCTCTCTGTGCAGAGAATCACAAAGACCTGTTTGTGTTTAATCAGAGCCCTCAGCTGCTTGATTCAATCAGTGCAGGTGTGCATGTGAGTCAGCTGACATCCACAACCTAGGAGTCACTTTCCATTCAGAATGAATCTTCAATCACCACATCAAGGAAACCGTCCAGTCCTGTTTCCTTCATTTAAGATCCATCTCCAAAATCAGATCCATTCTGTCACAAGTCCACCTGGAGAAAGTTATTCACACACTCATTCTCCCGTCTAGACTACTGTAACTCCCTCCTCCCCGGTATCACCAATAAACCCCTCTCTCGCCTCCAACTGGTCCAGAACGCAGCAGCCCAGCTTCTAACTGGTTTTAACAAATGACATCATATCCCTCCTGTCCTCTCTTCTCTGCTCTGGCTTCCTCTGCGTTTTAGATTTTAAGATTTTACTGACCACTTTTAAAGCTCGCCTGGGTCTGGCCCAGAGCTACATCGCAGAAATGCTAATAAATTACGAGCCATCTCGCGGCCTTAGATCCTCAGGGGGGGGGCATTTTTGGCTCAAAGACAAGGCTCAAATCCAAAGGGGATCGAGCTTTCTCCATCAGAGCCCCTCGACTTTGGAACGACCTCCCTGAGGAGATAAGGCTCGCAGAGTCAGTGACATCTTTTAGATCTCTTCTTAAAACCCATTTTAACAGACTTGACTTTATGTGACTTCATCCTTCTGACTGCTTTCACTTCTATTTCATTATTATTTTTAGTTCTTATCCAAATAATTAATTGGTTTACATTTTATTTGATTATTTTAATTGATTATTTATTGTTTTAATGTATTTTTTTCCATTTATTATTTTAGTAAACATTTGTTTTTAGAGATGCTATATAAGTAGTTATTATTAATATTATTATAAGTGTACAACTGTACATTTATGTTTCTATGTCTATTGTTAAATGTAATGTTGGAACCTGCAGCTGTGCTGAAAATAAATTCCACCAGCTTGGCTCTCTGGTCATTAAAAGAATCAATCAGTCAAGTGGTAAGGACAGAAAACAATGCATACGTTGGGTTTTGCTGTATGCTTCACAAACTCAGTTAACCAAGCGCTCCCCTTTGAGGATTTTCAACCTACACTTCTGCAAACTCCTTTTTTCATTCCCTTGTAGAGAAAGAACGACTGTGTATCCAAGTATCAGTCGATATGTATGTCTGCTGCACTGCATCAATTAAGCTGCCATGAGGAACTTTCTATTTGTTATGATTTGGCGCCCACAGTGGCCAAAAGGTGTATTTCAACCGCAGGAACTTGGGACCCTTTGCGTTCCGCATGTGCATTATGTGCATTATGTGCATTATGCATGTTTCAACACCAGCTACCAGGGTCTAAATATAGTCCTGGGAAACCCTGAAAAGTCCCCGCTCTGGCATAGTACTTCTTATTCAGGATCTTTGGGGGCGGGACCTGCAATGCTGAACGTTTCTGATTGGTAGAGTATCCGCAGTGTTTCTGTTTCACAGTAGCATCACACACACCTGTGAGTCACTTGATTTAATACTCCATTGGTCTTCTCTGAGCCTGATATGTGTGAATGCGTCTCTGTCAGCTCCCGGTGTTCCAGTCTAAAGAGTGACCCTGTAAACTGGAGACCTTCAGCTGAACGTGTCAGTGTTTGTGGAGTTTACACAGCTGTTGAAACACAGAGGGAGTTCCTGGGAATGCAAACTAGTTTAGTTTTTATTAAGATTTCAAAATATCCTCATCAGATATTTAATGATCGTCTAAAGACGTTTATGAGGGATGCATCCGGCTGAAAGTCTCCAGTTAACAGGGTCGCTGTTTAAACCAAAACACCGGTCGATCTCTGCCACGGCTTTTTGAGTTCAAAAGGATTTTAAAGCCGTGTTGAAACGTCTTTGCTACTCGGGCTTATCTCCTCTCACGTGTTGATTCAGTGAATCCATCTGTGATGAAATATAGCACCATCTAAAACAGTGCCAGCTGAGTCTCTTCATGCTAACAGGCTAACTGTTGTGTTGCTCATAATGATACCTGCCTGTCCGTCTGCTTCTATGGTGTCATCTGTGATGAATGGTATTCCTCTTTGTGTTACTGCCCTCTACTGGTCTGGTGGTGTAGTGCATTCACTCTTTTTTTTTCTCCATATGTCACTGGCCTGATTTACACAATCTACCCGGGACTTCAGCCCACGGTCGAAACGCAGACAACAATGGGGGCACAGGAACCTTTTAGTTCAGGGGAAAGTATTTCTGCGGGCTAAAAGACCTGCAGAACTGGTCAAAATGCACCTTTAGACCACAAGGCCACCAGCGCCCCCTGGTTCTTACAAAGTGACACCTCTGATCTCTTTGTCCTGAGATGTTTTCAGACATAAAAATCTCCTCATGCCGTCTGACAAATGTGAACTGCAGCACTCATTGTGAATTTTAAGGCATGCTGTCAGTCACCTGATCTAACACAGCGAATCACAGGCCTGAATAACAGACACTACAGACATTCTTTAATGTCATTAATCTTGTTGCAGGTGGTCTGGTTTGTTTCTGTTGCTCATAAAGAGGCACAGCTGTTTATTTCTGTTTCATCACCAGCTCCACTCTTCTCACAGGAGCTCTAATGGTGGCAGGGTAATGTTTTTAACCTCCTGTAAGGTTCAGAACATTTAAACACAAAATCATATTAATACAGTGTAATGAAGGCCGGGATAGCTTAGAGGATATTGTTTTGATGAGGATTAATTTAGGTCACTGATGAAGGAGTTAATGACACCACAAATAAAAGTAGAAACAACAGTTATTAAAAAAGTGACTTTCTGAATCAGTGCATCCCTCCTGCTAAAGTCCTGACTTTGAGAGGTGCACACTAGAGTTAATGCAGATCAGATAAGGCATCAAAATGATAAGGAAACTCTTATTTTGTCTGTAGCAACCTCAGCCCGCTCTGCTGCAACTCTCTTTGGCGTCGTACTTCTACAGAATTAGAAACAGCTAAACATCTCAGACTCAGCCAAAACGATAAACATATCCTCATCTGTGAACTCTTCTGCAATCATATCCCCGTTACGATGCCGTTTCCTACAGGCTGGCGCTCTCTAACGAAGTGAAATGACGATGCTCGTGCCAGAAAGTCAACAGATCTTGCAGCACTGCACGAGAGAGACTGATAACATCAACAAGTCAAAGCCCTTTCCATCGTTCCACTTAGCTCAGAGAGACAGAGACAAGGTCAATAACCTGCAGCCTCTCCATCTGCTTTTAACATTGAGTTGTTTTTGTAATGATGGCATGCTTCACTCTGAGTCTCTTTTTGAGAAGCTGCTTCTTGATTTGTCTTTTTTGAAACGAGTACTCACACAGGTATGCAAATCATTCCTCCGCCCTAAAGCTGCAGACATTCATAAGAGCTAATACTTGTGTTTGGAGAATGTAGAGTGGCTGACTTTTAAAAGAGTTCATGTTTGGCTCAGATGGTTTTTAAATATCTTAATGGTCCTGTTCCTTCTTATTTATCAGATTTGCTTTTATCATATGAGTCAGTGAGAGCCCTCAGGTCTTCAGGTAGAGGACTTTTAATGGTGCCAAAAGCTAGAACAGAGATTCACAGGGAGGCAGCTTTTTATCATCAGGGCCAACGTCTGTGGAACACCCTACCTGAAGATCTGAGGGCTGCACAGAGCATCAACTTCTCTAACAGCAAAACTCAGACCGACCTTTTAGTCTCGCTTTAACTGAGACTTATTGCATCTAACTTGATTTATTATCTATGTCAAATCTTAGTGAACCGTTTGAATATATACTGTCTCATTTTAAATTATTACACACACACACACACACACACACACACACACACACACACACACACACACACACACACACACTTATATATTATTAATGAAGTCATTTTTTAAATTTGTATTTCTTGATTAATTCAGTGTGAATTCTTTCATTATTTATTTAGTTATTAATTAGATCTTATCTCATGATTTTTACAGATTATCTCTCGACAATTTAATATTTTATTCTGTTTTACTTTGCTGTATCTACCCTAAGTGAAGCATCTTAGCTTATTTTACTGGTTTAATTTTTTATTATATTATTATTTCATTTTATTTTGGTGAGGTTAATTTCCCATCTTAAAGCTGGGGTTGGTAATCAGATTTAGATACACTTTTTGTCATACTGGTTAAAATGATCTTTATGTCCTGATGGTAATCATTACATGATGTGTTCTTAAAAAAGAGTGAAAAAAAAAGCTGCTATCTACAGCCGGAGTAAACCTGGGAAAACACCAACCAATCACCGTTTTTTGGCTCCCCAAATTTTAAACCAATCAAATCCCGTCCAGCCGTTCTGCCCTCCTCCTGCGCGTACATTTCCCCGGCGTGCACTCCTCCGAGTCCCCGTCTCCTGCCTCTACTTCACCTGACTCTATTTACTGCCCCTCTCGCTCGTCCTCGGGCCTGTCCCCTCTGACCTGATGAGGTGCTTTGCTCGGGACTGTAGTCCGGATCAGAGTCTAAAAAGCTCTCACCAACAAGCAGAATAATTAATGACGTTCAGTAAGTCCTACAGAAAATATATATTTATTGTAGCGTCTGTCCGGACGCTGTAGTAATGACGAGCCGATTCGTGAACACGTTGATCTTTAATAACCGGTCACTGTCGGCCGTGATCACGCCAACCAACAAAACAACAATCAATGTTTGAATGAATGAAGAACTTCTCCTCTCCTCTCTCCCACTCACACACTCTACACCTCTCCTGATGCCTTCACTGACCGTCAACACTGTAGGAATTAAGAGCATCTACACTGAACACGTTTAACAAACAGTAGAGCTGTTACAGTATTATATATGTGTTATAACTTTTCTCCTGATATCGTGTCACCGGTACAACTGGATAATGCTAGCATGATAGTTGTGAGTACTAACAGCAGCCATGTTTGTTTGTGTTTTTAACTTTCACTATGAGAATGTTTTGGTGAGGACCAGTTTTGAATCAGTCACCATCATATGGTCGTGAATCAGCGGCGCTAGTGTATGTGAGCGGTGGGCGTTGTTTTGGAGGAGCTCTGAGGGAGGAGGGGAGGGGTTAGACGGAGTCATGAGGAAATGCTACATTCAAATTCATGCTGGTTTACCGAGACTACCAACCCTAGCTTTAAGTTTTAACATTTCATTTTCCATTTAATTTATTTATTTTATTATTTTTAAAATTATTATCATTATTATTATTATTATATTATTATTATCACATAGAGCATATTTGAGAGAATAAGTAAAAAATCAATAATTATTATTTTTATTTACATGTTTTATTATTATTATTGTTTTATTTAACATTTTTATAAATATTATTTATTTACGTTTTATCATTAATTATTTTTATTATTTTTATTTTTATGCAACATTATTATTATTATTATCATTATTTATCATTTTTATCGTTATAACTATTTTTATTTAACATTTTTATTAGTAATATCTTTAATGAACATTTTTATTATTTTATTACTATTGTTACTATTTTATACATCATGTTGTGAACCCTGCATATAGATTGTGGGCTGGGTTACTGGGTCTTTTTTTGTATTTTAAATGTATTCTCTTCTATTACTCCTATGATTATTCTTAATCTACAGCACTGTGTTAAAATATTGTATGAAAAGAGATTACAGATGAAGTCTGATTGACAGATCCTCTGAAGCCAAAGTATTTCATAGAACATATCTTGTTTGAGTGGATGCACTTTCCTTGGCTCCTGGTTTCTCTCTGCATGTTTGTAAAAGCCAAACAAAGTGAACACAACAGGTAACAATTAAAGTAATGTTGAGAGTCAAAGAACAAGCTGCCGCTGTGGCTCTAACCTAATTGTCCTTCTGCTTTCATTTAGTGTCCCTCTTATTCTCCGAGGGGAGTCTATGTGAGCGGACTCCTGGATGTGCCGAGGACACGAGGACTCGAGTCGGACTCAAGGACATTTCAGCCGGACGTATAGTTTGAGATTCCATATGGGAAATGGAAATGTGGGCTACAGTCTGCGTTCAGCTGCTGTGGAGCCTTTCAAATCGAGGCTGTCTGGAGTTTTTTGTGCCTTTGTTTCTTCGGACTGACATTGAAGAGAAGAAAAGAAGGAAATGCAGAACAAAACACGCCATGCACATGATGTAAAGGATCATCAGTGAGCACCTCAAAGGAGGACTAGTTAGGTTCCAGCAGCCCTTCCTTGTGTTTGTATAACATAAAGTGAACACAGTTAAATCCACACCGTTACAGCTTTATGTAAGAAGCAAACGGAGGCCGAGCAAAACACGTCAGTCTACCGTTTCATTACAAAGTGAACTGATTCTGTCTCTCTTTTCTGAGACTGCAGGCCTCCACAGATTAGTAAAGTTGCTCTGCACGGAGTCGGTGCGGCACCAGCACGACTTCAGGAAAGCACAAGTTGTAACTGCCAAGTTATCCGCGGAGCTGAGATCAGATAGAAGAACCAGCCAGGGGACATCATGAATTAAGAGTTTGAGTTTCCAACTTAATGTGGCCACGAATAAAATGTGTGTGTTTAGTTTCTACAGGTCACTGTGGCTCTTAAAGGAATGCAGTAGAGAGACGCTTTGAAGAGGATCTTAAAGTTTGGACTCAAGATGTCACACAGGGATGTAAAACTAGTGTGTGACGCAGCTAAAAATGGATACACACATATTGATGAGATGAAAAATGAATCACAGTACCGTTTTTTAACAGCAGAGGGCTTCCACTTCTCTTGTTCAACGTCATTAGGTCTCTAAAAGCCTGCTTTACACTTCTGCGTTGAATCGTCGTAGCCCTGTCTCAAAGCAGAGATCTAACGGACAAATTCCACCAGATCTGTGTCCGGTCCATCTCCGATCCGTCACAGCACCGGATCTGATAGGTTTCTATTCTAGTCAATGTGTTAACTTCCACTGGATCCGCTCCGTTGCATTCCGGCTGTGTTTCAGATGCTGGAGCACGACGCATCAATCTCAACAGAGCAGATGGAGCGGGACAGGAAGTCAGGTTTCACCAAAACAAAATGAAAACATCCGGTTAATTTTCAGAATAAAACACTCTGTGTTATCACCAGATCGTATTTCACTTAACTACAACAACAAACCAAAGTCATGATGAGCGGAGCCAGGCCTGGAATCAACAGGTCAGAGGTTTTCAGAGGACCAGAAAGACAACATGGATGAGGAGAGGAGGAGGAGAATCCTTGATTCAGTAATTACTGCAGGAAAACCTCAGTCACATGACTCCAGCTGTCCGGAGGTCCTGCTCCAGGCTGAAAACGCAACGGACGAGAGAGCAGGGAGCTGGACCGCAGCAGATCGGAGACGGACCAGATAGAGATCTGGTGGAGGTCCGATATAAGCAGGTAGCCTGACGTGCACGTCCTCCAAAATCAATTACATAATCTCTGTGGACACATGGTCATAGAGTGAAGACTCAGACTACAACATGTGGATTTACTGCAACAGGACAACTGAACAGAATCAGATTTTAGACTCAGTGTCCAGTTTTCTCCTTCCTATTGAGAAAAATAAGCATGTGTATATTGTCCGGTGTCAGCCGGGAGCGCAACCGGGTCAGAATCAGTCCGGTTTAAAAATAATATACAGATACAAATGTTGTTGAATGGATTTTATTCCATCCTTATTTGTATCGATTTTGAACCTTCTTGTGATACATCCTTACATCCCTACTGTAGGCTGTGTCTGGTTTTACACAGGTAAAAGCATGTGGATGTTAACCTGCAAGGACTGAAGGCTGGTGGTGCTAGCTCTGCTAACTGTAGAAACACTTGATGAACTGATGTGACATGGTTTGCTTGCAGACTCAGGTGTGTAAAGGTGTTAAGGTCTGTTTTCTGAGTGTTTCTGAGCCTTTAGACTCATTTCTGTTGCAGATTTGTAATTAAAACCTTTGTGTAAAGCAGTAAAGAGATGAAACAGCAACATCTGATCTGGATTATCTACACCCTTAAAGAAAACTATGGAAAAGATCTTCATGGATCATGACTCAGACATTCAGTATATCATATAACGTCTCTACTGAGCTCTACACAGATTTTCACATTTTACAAGACAAGCGGTCTCATCCAAAGTGTTTTCTGAATGCAACAACAAAATCTTTTACCGATCCAGGATGGCCATCTCAGGAGTGAAAACCTCCTCCAGTGCGCTCTTATTTTGAAAAGAAAGCGCCTGAGAACAGGGGAGAACCAGAAACACTGCCTGAAAACGTTAACACGATGATCTAACAGGCGCTCTAACCTCCGTCTGCTTCCAGTGGAGCTGCTCGGCGGCCAGCAGCAGAACGCTGTGGTTGTACCAGAGAGCTCCCAGGTGTGAATTTGTGTAAGTACATAAAAGTGTGGCGGGTGGAGGTGGTGAGAATGTGTTAGCTCGACGCTCGCTAAATCCCTTTTCCATGGATAAAGACATAAAAGTTACTGACAGAGAGAAAGGAAGGTTTCTGCACGGAGGAATTTATGCTCTGCTGTGAAGTCTTACTCATCTCAGACACACACACACGTGAATACACACAAGTGGTCACGCATTCTCCTATACATGCTTATCCTCAGATGTACCCGGTCACGCTTCCTCACACAGACACAAAGATTCTCCTCCAGTGTGTTCAGAGTGTGTGTGCATTTCTGAACTGTCAGTCCTCCCTCAAATCTATCACACACACAAAAACAACCTGCAGCAAACGCACAGACGGGAACAGAAAACACTATCAGCTGAAGCTCCTTAGTGTGAGTACCTGAGAGAAACACACACCGCTCTGTCACTGAGACACCCTGGTTCAGTCTGTGTCAGGCCTACCTCCCATACGTCATGTGTTTGCATGCACAGACTGCCAGAGGGGGAAGTAAATTATAGTTTAACATTTTGAACTCTGGATTCAACCGCTGCCAGAAAATGTCGATACAAATGCTGGAGCTGTGAATTATTAAACCTGTGTGAGTGAGTGGAGATGTTTATTTTGGGCCAGGCCGGCTGTGATTGAAACATTTGTGTTCGTGACTGAAAAGAAGGCAGAAATATGCAAATTCTGATCATCTAAATAAGCTCTGCTACTCTAAAAACTCACAACCAGGGAACCTTGTGGATAATTAATTAGGAGTAAATCAAAAGCATCGTGAGTGGAGAACAAACAAGCCCACACCTTGCAGACAGACTGGAACTCCTCGTTCTCCTCGTCGTAGCAGGCCAGGAGGAAGCCCCCGTAAGTACCCGTCCTCTTGCCTTTCCCCAGGTAGGCTCCGATCACACACAGGTCCACGGTGTCGCCCACGCCCTCCAGGTAGTCCTTCTTCAGCTGAGGGGACGGAGACAACAGCACAATATTTCTTCAGATCTCATTAAAAGTAAAAGAAGTCTGAACAGATTATTAAAGCACAATGAAAATCTGATTCTATTCCACGACTGGAGCGGAGAGATTTCAATATTAACAAACCGGGTAAGTATGATTGTAAAATGTTACCAATTTAGTCTGCCTAAATGAAAAGCCAGAGGGCACACTCACATTTCTCATTAACGACGTGGAATGTCGAAACCACCGTTAAACCATCAACTGTAAACGTTAACAAGCTGATCCTGAAATCTTTGAGTCCTCCAGAAAAACTGAACCTGTTTCTGTTCTGATGATTAAAGGGACTCTTACAAAACCTCCAACTAAATTAAGTTGGAGAACTCTGGAGATTCAGGACGCATAAAGGCAGAGGAGACATAGAGCCAAGAGGAGGAGAGCTGGTCTAAGGAGACAGAGGTTTCTGGAGAGGAGATAGAAGCCGTGTCTCTCCTCTCTCATCATGGGCAACGTGAGATCTCTGGTTAATAAGATGGACGAGCTAACAGGACTAGCCAGGAGTCAGACGGAGTTTCAGGAATGTAGCATAATGTGCTTCACGGAAACGTGGCTGCATCAGGATATTCCCGACCACAACGTCTCGATTGACGGCTTCCAGACTGTCCGGGTAGACCGGGATAGCAGCGAGAGCGCTGTGGACCTCCGACCATATTATCTGCACAGGGAGATCTCACATGTCATACTGGTAGCTGTTTACATCCCCCCTCTGCCAACCAGACTACGGCGCCCAACGTTCTCAACGCTGCCTTAGCCAGACTCCAGACAGACCACCAGAGTACCCTCTTCCTGATCTCCAGACAGACCACCAGAGTGCCCTCTTCCTGATCTCCAGACAGACCACCAGAGTGCCGTCTTCCTGATCTCCAGACAGACCACCAGAGTGCCGTCTTCCTGATCTCCAGACAGACCACCAGAGTGCCGTCTTCCTGATCTCCAGACAGACCACCAGAGTGCCCTCTTCCTCATCTCCGGACAGACCACCAGAGTGCCCTCTTCCTGATCTCGGGGACTTCAATCATGTGTTTATTTTCTACAGAGCTTATTATTGTATTTGTATAACTTATTGTGTATAGAGCAACTGTGATGACTGAATTTCCCTCCCCCTGGGATAAATAAAGTATTTCTGATTCTGATTCTGATACCGGTGGGGAGCGAGTCTTTGCCCCGAGTGGGGGAGTTTAGGTACCTCAGGGTCTTGTTTGTGAGTGGGGGTAAAATGGAGCGTGAGATCGACAGGCGGATTGGTGCAGCGTCAGCAGTTTGTACTGGACCGTCGTGGTGAAGAGGGATCTGAGCCAAAAGGCAAAGCTTTCAATTAACCAGTCGGTCTACGTTCCAACCCTCACCTATGGTCATGAGCTGTGGGTCTTGACCTAAACAATAAGATCTCGGATACAAGCAGTTGACATGAGTTTCCTCTGAAGGGTGTCTGGGCTCAGCTTTAGAGATAGGGTCAGGAGCTCGGACATCCGGAGGGAGCTCGGAGTAGAGCCGCTGCTCCTCCGTGTCGAAAGGAGTCAGCTGAGGTGGTTCAGGCATCTGATAAGGAGTTTAGAGTTCCGGGCACGTCCAACTGGTAGAAGGCCCTGAGGAAGACCCAGAACTCGGTGGAGGGTTTATATCTCTTGCCTGGTCTGGTATCGCCTCGGGATTCCTCAGGAGGAGCTGGAAAGTGTTGCTAGTGAGAGGGCTGTCTGGGTCAATTTTCTTGGACTGCTACCTCCATGACCCAACCCCAGATAAGCGGAAGAGAATGGATGGCTGGATGGATTCTGATACCTAAGTTATAAACTAATCAAATGAAAGCATTAATATGTAGATGACCTCAGAGTTCAGGTGTCATTCTGTGGGACACACGGTCCACTCTCACCTCCATCAGTCTGTTTTTTATCTGTGAGCTGCACGTGTTTCAGAGTTTCATGTGCTGGCCGAGATTCAAACATTTCCAGCTGAGCTAACATTAGCAGCAGCTCACCAGGACTCTTCAGGAGCCTGACTGAAGAGCTGCAGAGTTACAACTGATTGTAAGGTGAAAATCAGCCCCCTGTGATTGAAGGCGGGAGAGACACGGCCTGTTAGTGGGAGGGGAGGAACCTCCTGAGTCGTGCTGGGCTATATTGAAAAAGACGTTATCACGATGACATTTTTCATATCAGTCGATATCGATAATTATCCCGATGTATATCAAACCATGATTCATTTAAATTTTAAGTCCGATTTTTGTTCCTGAGTGAAAGTTGAAGACAGTCTGTTAGCTTTTGTCTGGATTTAGTTTTCTGATGAACTTCTTGAATCCATCATTTCTGATTTGATTTGAATTTACAAAGAAGATATATCAAACTGTATTCTGTGTATCAGTTCATAGAGTATTGTTTTGAGTTGTGCTCTCCTCTTTAAGATTACTAAGGGTTACAGGCAGAGTGATGTTGTTTCCCACAGTGCAGTGAATGCATCACGGTTATTAGGTGTTCAGTTGTCCTATGGTCTCCGTGGACATTAAACATGTTCACAGCAGAAGTTATCTCTGTGCTCTTCCTTTACCCACATCCTGAAAGTAGATTTAATGAAGTGTATGAAGTTAATAGTTAACTCAGAGTCGACTCAGTGTCAGACTAACGACTCTGCTTTGAGCTGCTAGGTTTTGAGTTTACTTCAGTGTCACTGTCGCTCGTTTCATCTGTGTTTACATTCAGCTCCAAACCTCTTTAAGCCCCGCCTACCTCTCGTCCCGCAACATGATTGGCTGTTCAATGCCGTCTTCTTCTTCTTCTGTCTTATGTTGGGTGGCAACTAGCGTTCAAAGCTCATTACCGCCCCTCCTTTTCCAGTGTTTGGAGGGTGTAATTACAGGTTTATTTATATTGAATGTTTACCGAACATTTGTTTTATTTATATTGAGAAAAATGTTATCGCGATAATTATAGTTATCAAATCATCGCCCAGCACTACTCCTCAGATAGATCAGCTCTCAGTTTTCTGAGCCACACTGTTGTTCCTGCTTTGTGTACCGTGGTGATGAAATCAAACATGCAGAGATGATTCTGACCAAACGGACTCAAAGATCTCACAGTTAGGTTTCCATTCATCAGCTCTGACTGGGACACACTCACCTTCAGCCAGTTATGAGAGCGCTTCGCAATTTCATAGGTGGCGTCCTTCTCCAGAGTCTTCACCATTAGGCCCTCGCAGGAGTCTACGCACACACACGTGAATACATGCAGACAGGAAATGAGCAGATTATCTACACACACATTTGAGTGAGACACAAGGACACAGGAATACAACTCACATGTACACACTGTACACATCTGGAAACACACTTCTCTGATCTTTTTCAATATCATACACACAAAAAAACTCAATTACACAATTCACAGGTTCTGTCTTCCTCATGCAAACACACAACGATACAAGAAACAGCAGGCAGAGAGGGAAATACACAACTACTACACACCACACTCACACAATTTACACATGAAGGCCGCAAATTAAATCAAACTCGCACGAAACACACCCACACACAGAGAGGGTTCAACACACGCAGGGACAGCAGGAAGGAAAACAAGCACACAGTTAGCGCGCGCACACAAAAGTTCAAGACACAAAAAGAGGCGGCAGGAGGTAAACAAGAAAAGTATGTCTTTGTCTCACACAAACACAACAACACACACACACAAACACACACACACACACACACACACCTCGGACTGACTGCTCCAGGAACTCTGCGATGGTCTCTGTGTTGTCGGAGTCGATGTATTTGGCGAACACAAACTCTCCCTCCACCTCCGAGAAGCTTTCTCTCAGCAGAGCCCGACGCTGACACAATGGCTGTCGCACCAAGGACTACACACACACACACACACACACAGAAAGGAAGAGAAACAGACATATCATCACAAATCGCACAACTGTGTGTCATTACAACCATTTCCTCTTCATAGCTGGGAGCCTTGCAATGACAAGGATGAAGTGCCATCTCAAATAGCTACCCACACACACACACACACACACACACACACACACACACACACACACACACACACACACACACACACACACACACACACACACACACACACACACACACACACACACACACACACACACACACACATACACACACACACTCAAAGCCTGCTCACTGAAGCACAGTCACGACAGCTTTGAACACACATACAAACACCCACACACATAAGTACAGTCTCATACGGGCAGAAAACACACAGTCTAAGCTGCACAATGAGCCCGTGTGTGCAGCCTCCTACCTTCTGTGCTTTCAGGGAGTTTGTGCATTGAAGCAAATTAATGAAATGACCACAAAGTCTTCAACATTAAACACACCCTAAAAGTCTTTGGGGAAACTGTGAGCACTCGCTCTGGCTCTTACAAGTTCCTCCTTCTCCCTGTGCAGCAGCACTAATGTGCGCCCTGCAAACTGTAGCAGAAGAAAAGGAATACAAACTTGATGGGGAAGATTAGCTGCAAATATTATGATGGGGTTAATGGTGGGAAGCTGAGAAAATGTCAGAATTCCAGAATTCTGACTTTAATCTCAGAATTTAAGAATACTGAGCAAGAAGACAGAATTTCAGAATTTTGACTTTAAACTCAAAATTCTATGATATCAGAATACTGAAAATGCTGATCTCAGGATTCTAGAATTCCAAGCGAGAAGATAGAATTCAGGAATTCTGACTTTGATTTCGGAGTTCTAGAATCCGAAGGGAGAAGGCAGAATTCTGACATTTGTCTCAGAATTATTTTGAGTCAGAATTCCGGTATTTTGACCTTAATCTTAGAATTCTATGACTTCAGGATAATGAAAATTCTGAATTTGGTCTCGGAATTCTAGAATTCATAGCAAGAAGACAGAATTCAGGAATTCTGACTTTGATTTCAGAGTTCTAGAATCCCGAGGGAGAAGGCAGAATTCCAGGATTCTGACTTTAATCTCAGAATTTTAGAATACTGAGTGAAAAGACAGAATTTCAGAATTTTGACTTTAAACTCAAAATTCTATGATATCAGAATACTGAAAATGCTGACTGATCTCAGGATTCTAGAATTCCAAGCGAGAAGACAGAATTCAGGAATTCTGACTTTGATTTCGGAGTTCTAGAATCCAGAGGGAGAAGGCAGAATTCTGACATTTGTCGCAGAATTATTTTGAGTCAGAATTCGGGTATTTTGACCTTAATCTTAGAATTCTATGACTTCAGGATAATGAAAATTCTAAATTCTGTCTCAGAATTCTAGAATTCATAGCAAGAAGACAGAATTCAGGAATTCTGACTTTGGTCTCAGAATTCCATGATGTCAGAATTCAGGAATTCTGATTTTGATTTCAGAGTTCTAGAATCCCGAGGGAGAAGGCAGAACTCCAGAACTCTGATGTTTGTCTCAGACTTATTTTGAGTCAGAATTCCGGTATTTTGACTCTAATCACTGAATTCTGAGGTCAGAAAACTAAAAATTCTGACCTTCTGATCTCAGAATTCTAGAATTCCAAGAAAGAAGTCAGAATCCTGGAATTCTGACATTTGTCTCCGAATTCTATGACCCCAGAAGTCTTGAATTCAGAATTTTGCCTCAGAATTTTGTTTAAGTCAGAATTCTGACATTTTTCTCAGCTTCCCTTTACAGCTTCTAACAAATTAAACCCATCATTGTTCCAGAATTATCCAGAATTCTGAGACTTCTTTTTTACCTGCCTTACCTCTGTAAACATTTTCCTAGTAGCCCTAATCCTCTTTGGTATTAGAATATCATTATTCTAACTAAGTAAATAAAGATGAATAAAAAAGTGCAACAGCAAAATGCTGTTTTAAGAAGCTTTAAATTAAAGCCGCTTATCTGACTTTACGGTCTATGTGACTCCATTCATTCTTCTTTTAGCTCTGTTTTGGTCTCTGCACACATGAGAGTGGAAACATAAGCTAATTGCTAAATGCACTGTTAGGTTTACAGGCTGGATGATAACTGGAGCTGTCTGCTGCTTGGTGCTGAGCAGGGAGAGTCTGCTCATTGTTGGAGATGTCTTTTGTTATTGTTAAAAGGAAAATGTAACTTCTGATGGTGAGTTTTGAAGCTTTCATCTGCTTCTAATAGCTCCAGATGGAAGGACTGTTTAAAACATGAATGTAGTCTCAGTGACACCACACATTGGTCTCTGAGGAGGCTTTGTGAGGCCCAAAGATGGCGGTCACAATGTTGGAACTCCACTTGCTGAGAGTTATGCAGAATGTTCAGAATTAAGTGCATGGCATGTTGGTGAACAGGCAGCAGCAGTATGAAGCTTATGGCCCTGCCTCATCGCCGCCTCGTTGCCTGTGGTGAGCGCGAAAGTTAGGCGGAGGGCGCATTTCCAATATGGCGACCGTTATCTTTATGCTTCAGCAGCCAATGGGTGGTGTCACTGAGATTTTGCCCGTGTTTTATTCTGTGTATGGTTCTGACAGAGGTTTCTACGGCTTCTGCAGTCAGCATCTAGTGGACACTGGGGGGACTGCAGCTGTTTGCTCATCTGCATTGACTTTAGCCAGATTGTAACATCAATAGTCAACAAATGTTTGGTACTTTTAAAACACATGACACTGTTTCAGCTTGAAGACTGGTGCACATAAACTCTATTTGTTACCTCCATGTACAAAAACTTTGACTGTAAACATAAAAAACAAACTTGTGTGATTTGTGTTGAAGTGTGAGTCTCATCTCGTCCTCAGGGTCTTTAAACCTAGCAAATTCCTAAACATAGCACCAAGGACGTGACCTTGGTTGTCTGGTGTCGATCTTGAGGGAAAAACCGGCCCTCTACAGGCCGGCAGCACAGATCTCACTGAGACTGCACAGGGGGATTGGACAGAGGAGTCACAGCCGAGGGACAGCTGCCAGAAAAAGACAAACTAAAAGTGTGCAGAGACAAATTATTCCCTAACATTTACATAAATGCTGTATTAGGTTGGAAGCAGCAACTTAAAGAGCCACTGTTGTTCTTTTAATTCTGTTATTTTGTTTACATCCACCTGGGAACACTGGTGTCTCATTGGCTGATACAAACATTCACTCATTTGCATTTTCTCTGGCTGACTTTTAGGAAATTAGCTTAAAAACTGTGTATTATTTGAATGGAGTCACACACACCCTCAATCTCCCAAACACAGAAACACACACAGCCTATAAAAAAAAGAGCAGACTCTCTGTTTCCTGCGCACAGACTCAGACAGTCTCAGATAAACACACACACACTCAGACACACTCCGCTTGAATTACAATGAGCATTACAATCATTATCTAGTTACGGCCTCCAGTAGCACCATCATTGGCATTCAGGGACGTTGTCTGCATCTCGGAGGTGCAACGAGCACGCTCGCAAACAATAAACACGTACACACACAGAAACACACACACGCCAATTTTAAATGACAACAGGAGCGAGGAGAGATCCCTGGGTAATATTTTCCTCATCATCAGCAAAGGGCCTTACCTCGCCGTTCAGGTAGAGGAGGTCAAAAGCGTACACACACACTTGGACTTTGATCTCCGAGGCATCCACGTCCTGCAGGGAAACATCAACACACACACACAAACACACACACACATTTTAACATTTTTCCCTTGACAAAAATATGCAAATACAAGCATCTTATTCACAAATCGCTACATCCAACCTTGGGACTTGTTACAAAGAGCGCTTTGATTTCTCTCCCGTTCATCTTGTTGCTTTTAATCGCGCAGCCTTCCAGCCTCACCTCCACCTCTTTTTTTTTTTACAACATCACACTTCCTCTCCGTCCTCATCCCTCTCTCTTCCAGCAAAACACTTCACTCCAATTGCATCTTCGTCCTTTACAGCGCTCTGATTTTTTTTGCACCTCATCCCGCTCATTAACTCATTTTATGTTAGGAAAAAAGAGCCGGCCCGGTGTTTGTGGGAACCAGATCAAATACATTAGCACGCAGTAATATCGACCAAACTGTCAGACCATGTAACTCAACTCAATCCTAATCATGTAGAGAAATCTCTCTTGCGAACACACTTAATCGTCAAACTTCATTCCCTGTATTTGATTTTTCTGCTTTTCACCACAGACTTTAAATTCACGCATTTTTGAACCAACACCCTGAGTGAAGCAACCCCTGTTAGAGCTCCCCCTGGTGGCTGGCTGCAGTAACGGTCCTAAAGCCCGCCTCCACCATTTATTATCCAATTAAAATACACGTTACATGCAAGCGGCAACCTCCGGTCTAAAAATATGAGTCCAATGCGGAAGTGTTAAAAACTGCAGTTCATCAAGGATCCACATGAGGCTGGATCCGGAAGTAGGGGAGAACGGGGTTGGTTGTCACACTCGTTATATCTCGCCACCAGAGGGCACTGTCTCTCAAAATGGGGTATAGACATTTAGGATCAGAGCTCACCTACATAGTCTTCTCTGGAGTAAGACAGCTAAACTTGAGGTGTGAGGACTTTTTTTGTGTTTTTCATGTCAAATTGTAAATATTCAGCTCCTCAGTGTTTTTCTTCTAGGCTTTTAAACGATGGGTTTATAACAAAACAAGTGTTACCCTTACAAAGTGTGAGGGGAAAGCTAGAGTTTAGATTTGTATTAGCTAGCTAAGTAGTTGTTAGATGGTTGTTAGCCTTGATGCTGGCAAAAAATTCCAGTTGGGGTTGGTCGTCACATTCTCTTTGGGGTTAGTTGTCACATGTAACAACCAACCCCTATGTTGGCAAAATCATGCATGGTGAAATGAGTTGGAGTGTGCAGACCCTACATTTACCATCACTGTAACTCAGACAGTGACTGCATGTAGCCTAGTTGAGTAGGCCATTATTGTTAGGCCTATTTGTTGTGTTCTTTATGTTGTTATATAGGCTGGCCTAAAGATGTGTTTCCTGTTCATGGTCCTTGCTCGTTTTATGTTAAAATGCATTAAGTTATGTAGGCCTATCACTTGTCAGTGCAATTAAACTTTCAAATTTAGTTCTGCCTTCTTGCCTTTTTAAAAAAAATGTATCCCATTGAAACACCATTGTGACAACCAACCCCATAGTGTGTGACAACAACCAACCCCATAGTGTGTGACAACCAACCCCATAGTGTGTGACAACCAACCCCATAGTGTGTGACAACCATCCCAGTGATGGGGTTGGTTGTCACAATGTGTCAGAGTGTCTTTGATAGTTAATTGCCTCTTTGTTACAATGAGTTGGAAAATGAGAGGGACACACATTTCAAGCCGACACCTTAAGCTTCACTTTAATGTAGGAATGACTATTGAAAGATGTTTTGATGATGAGCAATCATCAAAACAGTAATAAGTGTGACAACCAACCCCTTTCTTCCCTACTGGAAACCACATAGACACAATTTGCATCTGTTTGTTTTGCAGTTTTATTCTAAATTAGTTATTTGATGTCATAAAGAGAGGATGTGACGTCATGATTGACAGCTCTGTTGACCAGTGAGGCTCCTGCAGTGGATTAGCAGAGTAGAGGAGAAACAGAGAGAGAAAACGTAACTAACACTAACACATGAATCATTTAACTTGACATAACTGAGTTTCTTGATCAAGTATCCGCTCTGCTGTGAACTGGACTCACCTGAGGGATCTTGAAGATTTTATCGGTAACTTAAACACGTGTTTTGGTTCGGGTAAGGAGTGTCACGTCAGACCTGCAGCTGCACCACTTTTACACATGCATTAGCTCAACTACTGAGGTAGTATGGCTCTGCATATCGGAGCAGAAGAAAAGGAACACAGCTTCCCTTAACATCTTCTCACCCATCAACCCCATTATTGTTCTTGAATTATCCAGAATTCTGAGATGTCTTTTTTACCTGCCATAAACATTTTTTTCAGTGGCCTTAATCTTCTTCCATATCATCATCAATGTTATCAAAGGAACACATTTTGCACAAGCATTGGCTCAATTACTAAGGTGGTATTTTGGCTTTACTTCTCAAAGCGCCCTCTTAGCTCCATTTTGGTCCCCTCCAATCAGCTTCTGGACTCTCCAGTCTGCCTGATGATAGCTTCACAAACATGGCACTGATATAAAATTACATTTAATCCAGTTTCTCTTTCTCTTGCTTTTCTAGCCACCAGTTTAAGAAATTTAAAAACAGGAGATTTTTAAAATCCCATTGTGCATAGTGAAGCGAGGCATGATTCACAGTCTCGACTTTTAATCCCTCTGAGATTACTCTTCCAGCAGAGGACCATCTCTGGATTCTTCCCCTGATGAAGTCTTTGTCACGTGTTCATCTGGCATGCACAGAGATCAGCCGGTTAAGGCGGTAACTCCGACAACATCAAAGGGTTTTTGTTTTCTTTTATTTCAATTAGATCTAAATTGTATTCGACAGAGATCCTCAGGTTTACAGGAGGAGTCACTTGGGTCTTTTGATCAAGTTGGACCGTCCTTGTGCCTAAAAAGGACATATTTAGTGTATTGAATAACTTTGAACAAAAAGGACACTTGTTGGTCTCAGCAGATGTGTGTCTAACATGAGTCTGGTCCTGCTGGAGGTTTCTGCCTGTTAAAGGAAGTTTGTCCTTGCCACTGTAACTTGCTAAATGCTGCAAAGTGCTCTGCTCATGGTGGATTAAGATGAGATCAGACTGAGTCCTGTCTTTAAGATGGGACTGGATCTTATCCAGTCTTGATGTTGGGTCTTTGTTAATCATAGAACACAGAGTACGGTCTAAACCTGCTCTGTTTGGAAATAAGAGAGTCTGGAAAATGTTTGTTGTGATTTGGCGCTTTGTTAATAAAGATTGATTATCAGCTTTGTTCCTTCTTGTGCAGAAATCTGTCTTTGCTGAGTCAGCAGCTTTTAAATTTGAGTGTTTGATGGGACATGTTTCATCAGAAGCTTCAACACATTTGGTATTACCTCTTTTACCTTCTTAGTCAAAAGATACGTTATAATTAGGTAGTGATATTCCAAAAATTGAATTTCCTGGGAGGGGATTAAAAAGTAATTATTCTCTTTATTCTAATTAAACTATATCTGAATGTATGAAGGGCTGGTTGAACTCGCTCTTAAGTTCTTCTTTGAGGAAAGAGATCAGAAACACAACGAGAAATGCCTCCACTGAAGGATTCCTCTCCTGATTTATCCCTCTCCATCCATCCACTCCCTCATTACTCTCCCCTCCACCCTTTAATGATGTTTAATTAGTCCGTATCGGGTTCCATCTCCTCATCTGAAATATTTCATTTCAGCTCCAACGCTCATGGAGGAAAAAAATAAAAACAGGGGACTACAAAATGCCTGGAGGGCCATACAATCAGTTTGTGCACCAAACCATCATTACAAATAATCAGAAATTCACAGTGGCAGTAGCGGTATCTCGCAAAAAATCATCAGGATAATCATTTTCAGCCATTTTCATCATCATGTTCTGGATATTTGAAGCCTGGTTTCCTCTTTTCTAATTTACGGAGACGTCGGCGTGCATACAAAGAGACAAGTCAAAGGGACGGATTTGATTGTGATGTGACCGGCGGCGTGGAAAGAGCCTGTTATTCTGATCAAAAGTGAAAAAATTCCTCGCTGACATTTGCAGTCTCACACACGCTCTCTCCTCGATCCATTTGACTCCTCCGTCTCCAACTTATCAATCTCTCCTTTCTTTCTGTCTGCAAACTTCGCCGTCCATCTCCCTCCACCTGCTGTATCATTTCACTCTATTATACACCTCTCCTGCTTTTCATCTCTGTCTAGTTTTCTCTCTCTTTAACCTTTCCACTTCTTCATCATCCCCTCCTTTCGTACCTTTCTCTTCCGCGTGGTGAGGACCTGGAAGGGCTGGATCTGCTTCTTCTCGCGATCCCAGGCCACGGCCTCGGCATCCAGGACGCAGGACACCACCGAGTCCTCCTTCACCTTTTGAAGGGAAGCGGTGAAGACAGAGGAAGAGGAGAATTAAAAACAAGTGATTGAATCAGTAAGGAGACCACAGGTGCATTTGGACCAAGAGTTCCGGGTTCTTTTAGTCCCCAGAACTACTTTACCCTGAACTAAAAGGATCCTGTGCCCCCATTGTTGTCTGTGTTTTGACCGCGGGCTGAAGTCCCGGGTAGATTGTGCAAATCAGGCCAGTGTCACAGATGACACCATAGAAGCAGACGGACAGGCAGGTATCATTATGAGCAACACAACAGTTAGCCTGTTAGCATAAAGAGACTCAGCTGGCTCTGTTTTAGATGGTGCTATATTTCATCACAGATGGATTCACTGAATCAACACGTGAGAGGAGATAAGCGCGAGTAGCAAAGACGTTTCAACACGCCTTTAAAATCCTTTTGAACTCAAAAAGCCGTGGCAGAGATCGACCGGTGTTTTGGTTTAAACAGCGACCCTGTTAACTGGAGACTTTCAGTCGGATGCATCCCTCATAAACGTCTTTAGACGATCATTAAATATCTGATGAGGATATTTTGAAATCTTACTAAAAACTAAACTAGTTTGCATTCCCAGGAACTCCCTCTGTGTTTCAACAGCTGTGTAAACTCCACAAACACTGACACGTTCAGCTGAAGGTCTCCAGTTTACACGGTCACTTTTAAAACCGTAACACCGGGAGGGATGCACGTAGTTCAGGGGTAAAGTCCCTCGTTCTAAGGTAAAGTTCCTGCGGTTGAAAAACGCCTTAGAAGAGCTTTTTAATCTACAGACGTCAACATCCGCTCTCACAGGACTGTGTGGAAGCTTCATTCTGAAAACGTCAAACTTGGATATTTAACCTCTGCAGGAGACTCGCTGTGGAGCTTTTTAAAAAAGGCAATCAGATTGAAGACGTGCTCTGGCTGCTTCGGGACCTGACGATGCCCTCCATTTGTTGCAAAAGGTTTTGGAAGTCAACACATTAACATATCCTTCCACAGTACATTTATTACTCCTCTCTGCTGCCGCCGTGTCTTCTCCTCAACCGGTGACCAAAGTGTTAAACACGCCCCCTCGTTTGGTCCAATGCCCACGCTGTGCCAAAAGCCAACCGCCTCACAAGAGACTTCTTTGCAGTTTGCAGTGTTTTGTTCGTTCCATTTTTGCATGAAGTAAAAGGCTCTGGCAGCTGATAAATAGAAGAAGAGAGACACTGATAGGGTTTAGGCCGGGGATAAAGCATCTATGAGCAGATTATATTGACTATGGCTGCTGCTTTTCAAGATCACAGCGAGCGTCTGCTAATTATCTGAGTCACCGGAGCCTTTGCGTGCAGCTTAGGGATGTTAATCTCTCGCGTCTTGGTCGATTCGGGGCCACCGAGACGCTTTAAATTCACGACTTGGACCAGAATGAGAGCGGATCAGGGAGCGATATCTGAGAGGTGATCAGAGGAAGAGACGCATTAGAGGCATCAGGATGTTTGGAGAGACACGAACGCACCAAACAAACAGCTCAACTAATAAAGGCGGTTAAACTGAGCCGCACATTAGGTAACAATTAATTCATTTGTATTAATATTAATGTGTTCATATTTTAAGGCGTAATTAGAAGCACTAAGGACCTGTGGTAGCTTTGGGAAAATGAGTTTCCCTCATCATTATGCAAAATAATGCAGCAAGGTGCTGAAAATCTAATCAGACCATCTCCTTTGTGCAGAGACCTTGTGTTGGTGTGGAGCTTCAATCCAGCCTTGTTGGTTCATTGTGCTCCAGAAAACATAATGTCAGGGAGGAAGGATGCAGATTCACAAGGTTCCTACACACTTTATCAAATAGATGACTTTTTTAAGACCTAATAGAGGGAAATTAATACTCTTGCATGGCTGAACAAAACAGGAATTGACACAGGTGTGGTTTATTTAACTATCAATCTAAAGTTCAAAACCAAGGATAAAGGAAAAAAATATTTATACTTATAATGAAAATGTTCCACATTACGAACAGCCACATATGTTTTTAATGTTGGTGTTTTCTATCCTAGAAAAATATATATTACTTTTCAATTTTCAAAGTTCCAGATCTATGCCAACAGAAATAATCTCACTGTGGAGCTCTGACTGATGAAGGGCTGAACATTCATTTCAGGAAAGGTGTAAAACAGAGAAATAGGGATGTTAACAATTATCAAGTTTTGATTATTTGATTGTTAAGAAGTTTTTTTGTTTTGATTTTCTATCACGTGAATCAAACATCATGTGGTCTCATATTACATTCAGCTATCAGGGAGGGGTTTTAAGTTTAAAGCATGTTTCAGAGTCAGCTGACTGCAGGTGCTGTGAACATGTCTCCATGAGCGCTTTTTTTCCTCTGCCGCTACAGATTCTGACCCGGTTGCGTTCCTGTCTGACACCTGACCACGTTCACATGCTTATTTTTCTCAATAAGAACAAGTAGACAGAAAACTGGACACTGTGAGTCTGAAATATGTTTCTGTTCAGTTCTCTTGTTGAAGTCTGAGCCTTCACTTTATATGACTGTATGTCCACAGAGATTATGAGCCTGCTCCACATGTTGATATTCAGCGTGTTTAACATTTTGTATTTTCTCAATACGATCCGTACCTATTTAATACCGTCAGTTATATACTTGACAGCACATTATCCTTTCAATCACACATCAATAACATCACCCGGACTGCCTACTTCCATCTTCGTAACATCAATCGTCTCCGCCCCTCCCTCACCCCCCACACTGCCGCCATCCTTGTCCACAGCCTTGTCACTTCCCGTCTGGACTACTGCAACTCTCTCCTCTTCGGCCTCCCTCACAAATCCCTCCATAAACTCCAACTGGTCCAGAATTCAGCTGCCCGTATCATTGCCCGAACCCCCTCCATCCACCACATCATTCCTGTCCTCCAACAGCTCCACTGGCTCCCTGTTCAGTTCCGCATTCAGTTCAAAGTCCTTCTGTTGACATTCAAGACCATCCACAACCTCGCCCCCCCATATCTGTCCGACCTCCTCCATGTTCCCACTCCCTCCCGCTCCCTCAGATCCTCTTCCTCCATACACCTGTCTGTCCCCTCCGCCCGTCTCACCACTATGGGGAGCCGAGCATTCAGCCGCTCTGCTCCCCGTCTCTGGAACTCATGACCACCTTAACTCAGAAACACAGATTCTTTCCCCCATTTCAAATCACAACTCAAAACACATCTGTTCAAAACCGCTTACTCCGTCTGACTCCAATTGCTCTGTCATTTTGTTATTGTTTCTATTTTTTTCTTACCCCTTGTTAGTTTATATTGTTTTCATTTTGACTCTGATTTTGATTCCTTTAATGTGAATTCGTGTATATATATATTTCTATCTGTGCGGTGTCCTTGAGTGCCGAGAAAGGCGCCTTTAAATAAAATGTATTATTATTATTATTATTATACATTGTGTCGCTAAGGAAAATTTGATTTAGGGAAAAAAAACGCATTTGGCATGTTTTTGACATGGAAAATGTTTAGGTTTTTTTTTTTTAAATGATCAATCGGTAATTCATCGTTAACATTTCCAAAGACCGATCATGGAGAATACTTTAAATTTACATTTCTACAGAGAAAAGAACCCCTCCACTTCTCATTGGGGGGGACACAGCAAAGTAGATGTCTGCAAGACAAAGAACATAAATAATTGGAGTGACAGTGGCAACAGCTACAACTACTACTGGTCTCATCACTATCACCGCTCCCTCTCCCTTATTCTCCTCTATCCCTCTTTCCAGACCCAACTGGGTCTCAGCAGATGGCTGTCTAACATGAGTCTGGTTCTGCTCGAGGTTTCTGCCTGTTAAAGAAAGTTTGTCCTCTCCGCTGTAACTAGCTAAATACTGTGAGGTGCAATGCTCATGGTGGATTAAATTGGGGTCAGACTGAGTCTTATCCTGTCTTGGTGTTGGGTCTCTGTTCATAATTTGACATAGAGTGGTCTAGACCTGCTCTGTTTGTAAAAGAGTCTTGAGATAACATTTGTTGTGATTTGGTGCTTTCTAATGATTGATTGATTGATTGATTGATTGATTGATTGATTGATTGATTGATTGATTGATTGATTGATTGATTGATTGATTGATTGATTGATTGATTGATTGATTGAAACACGCCTGATTGCATGCCACTAGCTACGGAGCAACATGCCGGTATAGAGAACGACAGCTGCTGGCCATGAGGATGCTAATGCTAATATAGCAGACTGTCCTGTGTTTGGTTTTTGTGTTCACCTTTTGAACCACATGTCGCTGGAGAGTTACTGTAGGGTGCCAAGAGCAGATGCTTTCGTCTGTAATGTGTCTGGCGGTGCGCATGTGAGTTCTACATCAATGTCCCATTTATTAGTTTCTCATTATGTATCCACAGTTAAGCAAACTCAGAAGGCTCAATAACACTCACACGTTAGCCTTCAGCTGCAGATTGTGTTCAGTGACAGCGGACGTAAATGATTGGATGAGATGATCGGCTCAAATGCCAATCACTGATCAATTAAAAAACGTCCAGATTGGCTCTGATCTGATAGTTGGGATTGGGATCGAGACATCCCTACTGATGACATAATGTCTGGGAGAAAAGATGCAAAGTCTCTCCAAAACTGTCTGCAGAAATCAGTTTCCTTTACCGAAATGACAGGTTCTTTTTTCGGTCGATTAGGCGTCATGAATTAAGACTTACACACAACACAAATACAATAAAAATGTTTGAAGCTCGTATCAAAGAAATGAAAGGATGGCATGATTTAAAGGAGGTGTGTCTTCCTCATGACGTGCAAACGAGGCACCAAATTCTCACTGTTAATTCTTTTTCCCACCCAAAGAAAGAAAGGTGAGAGACGACGTAGGAAAAGAGAGAGAGGAGCAAAATAAAGATCACAAGTTTAGAAGTGAGGAGAGGATGAGCAGCAAGAGAGAGAATTAACAGTGAAAGAAAAAGATTTAAAAAGACGTGTTGAAGCAGAGTGCGAAAGACAAATGGTGAGAGGGGAGTCGGGGATACAGAAAAATGTGAGGGAAGGAGAGCGGACAGGCAACGAGGAGAAGAAGAGAGAGAGAGAGAGAATAGGAGTGGTGCAAGGTAAAACGGCAGACAGGCTGAATCAAAGAAACGCAGAGAAAACATGAGGAGGAGGAGTGAGAGACAAGAATGAACAAGACAAGGGTGAGAAGAGAGGTGAGGGCCGAACAGGTATCATCAAGAAGTAATGAAGAGGGGAGGGATGATCAGACGGAGAGACGTGGGGACGCGACAGGTGGACGGAGAGAGGTGAGAGTCAGAGAGAAATGAAAGAGGGCAGGAGTTTTGTAGAGTGCTGAGACACGATGAGAGGTAGAGAGAGAGGGAGGAGAGGCGGGCGGGCGGGCGAAGTTAACTTTCGGGTTGGCTGAGATGACCTGACGCCGGGGAGGTCGGGGCGGGAGGATTCTCACACTGAGCTGCAGCGTGAGCATCCAAAGCCATTCAAGCCCCACTGCCGGAGAGTTATTGGTTTTCCACAAAACAGCACAGAGGTAAAAAGAAGCTTTTTACTCTAACTCACTGGAGGTGTGTCGGTTTAAAGAAACTGCAGAGTGAGCATCTCTACAATCTTACTGTGGCTGTTCCCTTCCTTACAAACCCTCCCTCGCTGCACAGCACAGCACAATGAGGTTCTGAGTGCCCGGCAGCGGTTTTCCAGGCGCGGCGTCGGTGAGGTGAAACCAGACGGTGTAGCACTCCAAACATGTGACTCAGACAGATGCATCAAACAAACGTCTTGTGCAGCAAATGTGACAAAACAGTGAGCCTACACGGATCATAAAAAATCTGTGAAGTGCACTCACTCTGCTGCTTTAATGATATGAAGTGTGATAATAAAAACTCATTAAAGACAGCACACAGTCACTGTTACTCCGTTTCTATGGCAAACCTGAGAGCTGTTAAATGCATATCTTCTTTACCTTCAATACTTTTCTGATTCATGTAGATTCTTCAGGATGTGTTTATGGTCCTGTCACAACCTTGACAATTTAGCCAGCATTTTCCTGATGTATCAAAATGCCTCTAAAATGCTGACATATGCTGAATTATCCATGTTTATTTCAATGTCAGGCGTATACATAGTATATTCATAACTTATGCCCAACTATAGTCCACTTATGCAAAGTGTGCGTTAATGACGATGTATACGTGTTGAAATGAGATGCTCTTCATTGGTGATTCAAAAAGGTGTGTGTTATTAAAAACTCTGCAGTCTCTCTTTGTAAGAACATGATGAGCCGTGGAGAGTGTCAGAGCAGTGAAACCAGCAGGAACACAGCCTCTGCTCTTTACAACTAGTTACACTTATTGACTGCAGTGCTTTCAAAAATGTCACATTTTCAACTTCATTGAATTCAACAACAGCAGCTTTATCTAGGGGTGAGCCCGACTAAGGATTTGCTTAGTCGAATCTAATTCATCAGAATTAGTCGATGAATAGTGGAATGTTTGTTGTTTTTCCTTATTGACCCAAAGTCTGCATGATGGTGACCACATGACAATATTACACATAACCATTTACAATTAAGAGACTCATAGCTTAAAGTAAAAGGGACAACAGAATATTATAAGTATAAAACTTAGATTTTTTAAATCTATCTTGCAAAAACAACGAGGTGATGAAGGAGAGAAAACTCAAATAAGGTCACCATCAGTTAAACATGGAACAACGCTCCACTATAGAGAAAGGAATCAGGAGATATTTAAACAGTGTTCACACAGAGGAGAGCAGCACTGAGGAGGGTTTGTCCAACTTAAGGCTAAACATTTGTATAATGTTCAAAATCAAACCTGAACCAGCTAAAGGGTTTTTAAATCTCTTAACAGAACCTTTTAAAACAGTCTTTCATCAAGTCTTTGTCCGCTTGAGTCTTTTCAAACTGTACGTGAGGAAAACCATCGTGTGTACGGGCAGAAGTGCGCTCCTGTCTTTGTTGACTGTAAATCCTGTCTTTGAGAATATCCTCTCTGATGGTGTGGAGGTGGATGGGATGCTGTGAATTGTTTTTGAGGCTTCAGACAGCTTTAGGTATTCCTCCTCGTTCTTTTGGCCCCGTACAGTTTTTGTGTGGTCCAGTGCTCCTCATCTTCATCACTAGTTTTTAGGATCATCTGAAGTTTTATTTCTTGACATTTTGAGCTGCCATGAACGTAGAAAGATTTAAAGACCAGCTGAGGTACGTCTAATCCACAGGTCCTGCTAAATGGGAGAGTCCACCTTTAATTACCAGGGGAGATTTAATTACCACTTTAAGGAGATTTAACACTTCAAGAGCTGTTCTCAGAATTACATTAAATAAGTTTACATTTATATCAAAATAGGATATATGAGACACTATTTTTACGGGAAACAGGAAAATAATGTAAAATAATGTAAAATTAGACATTGAGCACCCCCATGGTTTGAATGGAATGATCCACGTTTCATATGCAAATATTCGACTATGAGATTGGCAGTCGACTAAGGCTCGTTAGAACGAATCGTCCAATATTCGACTATTTGGGGTCACCCCTAGCTTTATCGTTGAACACCAGCAGACTCCGACATAGTGGCTTCAGCTTCTGTTTCAGAGGCTCTGCTGTTTGACACTGACCCCTCTTTTCGACCAATGGGAACCGGGTTGTATTTCTGGGCTGGTGCTCGAGTTGGTTTGGAGCTGGTTGAACTCCCGAACAAGCACGGCACCCGTTTGTTTTTCCGCCTGCTTGAGCCCGTGGAAGAGGCACGTCATGACGTCAGATTTAAGTGACCGCTTTTCCCAGCAGCGCTAGCGCGAACTTTCCCCTTACAACAACGATGATGGTGGACAACGGCAGCATGTCTCGTCAGCTGACCACTGCTTTGCCTTGGAATCCATTACTCTCTTTTATTTTTTTGCTGCAGGACAATGGAGGAAACACGTCTGGTTTGTGTTTTTGATCACGGCAACCCCGCCCCTCACCCCTGACATAAGCGGTTTGCAGTTCTAGACCAGCAAAGAGTTGGAGCCGCTCTGGAACTGGTTTTCCCAGCCGTGAGCTGGCTCTCAATTGAGCGGCGGCTCCGAACCGGCCCTGAAACTGTCTCGGTGGAAAAGGGGTGTCAGTGAGGGCTCCAAGGATTCTCACACTCACACACACGCAGACACACAGCTCTACATGTGTGTGAAAGTGTGTCAACTATCGTTTAACTTACCTACAACTCATGGCAGGTGTATGCCGGACGTATGATCCAAACACTTCATACTCGGCTTACTACGACGTATACCAGCGTGCTCTTAGCTTATACTAAACTCAACTGTAATGTATGAGACGTACGACAGTGTGATCGCCAGTTTTTTGATACGCCGGCATCTGCTGGCTAAATCATTGAGGTGACAGGGCCATTAGATAGCACACTTAAACCGCTCAGCCAAACTGGCGCCCTAATTCAAAGGTCGCTTCTACATGTGGTTGTTTTCATTCCCGTACCAGAAACGTACGCATCCTCTGCAGGTGGAAAATAATCATACGTGGAGATGTTAAGCATGTGCAGAAAGAGCACAGTTTGTATGAGACAATCTTTGTTTTGATCGGTTTCTGAAAAGGTTTGAACGACCCCTCTGCAACCGCATGACATTTTGTTTACAAGGAGCATCGTAAACGCAGCTAATGAGACGTCTCATTTCAGTGAAGTTTTAGTCAAATGAACACATTTCAAAATGTCATAATCCTCTGCCCTCAGGATGTCAGCTCAGAGAAGCTTCAAACAAAAAGTACTTTTAAAGATCAGTTAAATATGTCTTCTATTTATGCAAAGCAGGTGTGTTTAAATCTCCGGTCAAAGCTTCCCTGAGCGATGGAGTCATGAGTTGTTGTCTTTGTTTTGAGGATCAGACCGTCTCTTGCTGAAGAGGGATGCTGAGTGAATAATGCGTCTAATTCCTTTAAAAAGCTGGAGTGATAGAGTGCGAGGACTTGTTAGTGAAACTCTCTGACTCTCCTCATTTATCAGATTCAATAACTCGCCCTGATTAGTGCGCACCAGATGGGAGTTTCTTTTATTATCGGCTTTTCAATAAGACCGCTGTTCTGGACTCAAAGTGAGAGTGAACCAGATTGGAAGGAGCGGAGACTCCATTTCAGTTCCTTACTTAAGCTGAAAAACACACTCAGCAGGCGCAGAGGTAGTGAGCGTGCTCAGATAACCCCAGGCCAGCAGCCGAAGCTTCAGGTAGCAGTGATCTCTTTCTCTCTCCCCACACTAGCACAAATCTCCCTAATTTGGCGAGCCAACCCACAGCTGCTGCTCCAATCTAACCCACGGGTGTTTTTAACATCACTTACAGGATGAAGCTTCTTGACAAGCCGGTTAGGAAAGTCCGTTTCTAAAAGAGACACCTCTCAAAATGCAGAGAAGAAATGTAGCGCTCATATAAAGGAAGGTGAGAAAAGTTAAGGACAAGCAAAGGAACCAATACACTTTGAAGACGGGCATCAAACGGAGACGGAGAAAGGTAGAAAGGAGGTGTGGGCGTTTGGAAACCACACAGATCAGAGACAGGTTTTAGAGAAGGAGGCTAAATGAAAGAGAGTGAGAGAGATAAATGTGTGCAGTTGTGATCCGCGCCGCTGTAAAAGCCCTCATTTGGCAATCACAGCTCACAGCGCCTCTCTCCCAGGAGCCGAGCTGCAGCTCTTCGTGTGTTCAAGAGTTTGTACCTTGGGGACGCGAGCGATGATATCGGGGTATTTGGTGGTGTTGTCTTCCTGGTTGCGGCTGAATATTCGCACCTCGCCATTCTCCAGGATGTGGATCTGTGGGGAAAATGAAAACAAACACAACAGCAGTAAATAAAACATCACACAGAGAGAGAGACCAGAGCTCAGATCTGATGATTCCGAGAGATGGGTGTGTGATTACTGCAGAGAAAAGAGCAGCCGGCTGACAATGGGACAAATGAAGTGAAGCTTTAACCATTCATGGTCTCGTGATTGTAGGTTACCAGCTTATTAGGGATTAAACAATCAATCCAGCTGACACGTCCTTCATAGAGACAGGCACAATCCCTGTTTGAGAGTCACTGTGGACTCTTTCAGTGCTCCCGGCCTCCTGCTGGGTGCCTCGCTCTCAGAGCTGGTGCAGACTTATGATACCAGGCTAAGATTGCACTTGGCCACACTTGTTTATTTTTTACAAAGCAGTTCCTTTTCTCAAATTCTGAATCTCACAGAGACACGACCGTTGTCATCACACTGAACGCTAATGCTTTCTTCCTCTTGCATCATTAAAAGGTGCTTTTCAACCGCAGGAACTTTCCCCAGGAACTAGGGACCTTTTAAGGAACTGTTAATGTTTTGACAGCAGGAACCAGAGTCTTAATTGAGTTCCTGGGTAGTTAATCTCCCACCCCCCCATACCCCAAAAAATCCCCTGGTTTAGTTAAGAATTTTCCAAAAGGTCCAGGAACTTTGGGGGCAGGGCCTGCATCGCTGAATGTTTCCGTTTTTGTTTCACCTGTGTTCATTAAAAGGAACATTCCCAAGGAACTAGGGACCTTTTGAGGAACTCTGTGCGTTTTGACAGCAGGAACCAGGGTCTAAATTTAGTTCCTGGGTAGTTAATCTCCCCCCAAAAGTCCCCTGGTTTAGGGGAGTACTTCCCAAAGGTCCAAGAACTTTGGGTGCAGGGCCTGCAATGCTGAACGTGTCCTGCAGTGATTTAATTTTTCCTTCCGTCTACATTGACATCACAAACCTGTGATTTACTTGGTTTAATAACTCCTGAACATTGGTCATCTCTGAGCCTGATAGTGTGAATGAGTCTCTGTCAGCTCCCGGTGTTACAGTCTGAAGAGTGACCCTGTAAACAGGAGACCTTCAGCTGAACGTGTCAGTGTTTGTAGAGTTTACACAGCTGTTGAAACACAGAAGGAGTCCTCAGGAATGCATTCTAGTTTAGTTTTTGTTCAAGTGTCAAAATATCCTCATCAGATATTTAATCATCATCTAAAGACGTTTGTGAGGGATCCATCCGGCTGAAAGTCTTCAGTTAACAGGGTCGCTTTTTAAACTAGAACACCAGTCGCTCTCCGCCATGGCTTTTAAAATCTGTCTTCTTGCTTTAAGTCGAGCGTTTCAGGCTTTTTTTCATCCTCTTAGTCTCTAGAGCTCGTCTCAGTCCGAGTGTTGACTCAATGAAACCATTTTCAAAAAAGCACGATCAAAAACAAGAGGAATCTCCACCATGCTAACTAGCTAGCTAACTGTAGTGTCACAGCTAAAAGGTGCTTTTCAGTCGCAGGAACTTTCCCCAGGATCTATGGACCTTTTGAGGAACTCTGTATTTTGAGAGGGTCTAAATTTACTTCTGGGGTACTTCATCTCTCCCTGAAAAGTTCCTGATACTGAATGATCATCTAATGACGTTTGTGAGGGGTGCATCCGGCTGAAAGTCTCCAGTTGCAACAGGGTTGCTCTTTACACTGGAACACCAGTCAATCTACGCCATGGCTTTTAAAATCTTCTTGCTGTAAGTCGAGCGTTTCAGGGGTGTTATAACAGCTTTGCTAGTCACACTTGTCGCCTTCGTGGTGTTGATTCAATGATCAAAAACAACACAAGAGGAATCTCCTTCATGCTAACAGGCTAACTGCGGTGTTGCACATGAGGATGGTGGCCTGTCTGTCTCCTTCTATGGCATCATCTTTGTTGTATGGCCTCAATGTCTTTTTTTTTTTTAAGTTATATTTTTGGCCTTTTTGCCTTTATTTGATACGATAGCTGAAGAGAGACAGGAAATGTGAGGAGCAGAGAACGGGGGAAGACATGCAGGAAATGGTCAACCGACAGGGAATCGAACCGGCGACCCCTGCGACGAGGACTGTAGCCTCTGTATGTGGGGCGCTTAGACCGCTAGGCCACCAGCGCCCCGTGCAGTTACTTTTAATGCTTCTCCATACGACACTGGCCTGATTTGCACAATCTTCGCGAGGCATCAGGCTTCGACAGACAACAATGGGCCACAGAAACCATTTAGTTCCTCGAAAGTAGTTCCTGGTACTTCTGAGGCAAAAGCACCCATAGTTAGACAGTTCTTATGATCCACCTAACATGCTTAGACTGTGGAAACGCAAGCAAGATTAGGGTTTACTGTACCTATTAATGCTAAATGCTTTAAAACAGTACAATCTGCGCTACTTTTGTATTAAATGCTAACAAAAAGTATTATAGCTGAATAAAAAAAAGACAGATCAAGAGTCACAATTTCACCCAAAAGCTGCATATGAAGAAGAAGAGAGTAGTGGTGGTAAAGTTGCATATGGTGCATTAACACCAAACTGTTAGGTATAGAAGTACTGAACATTTTGACAACCTTATTAGTAACCCTACTCTCAAGAGACTGAACAGTTGCTTTGCTGTGTTTAAGGTTGTTGTGCACAATGCCTTGTGGTTTTATTGGTCACAGAAAATGTTGCTGAAGATGTCAAACCAGGCGAAAAATAAAGCCACAGAGAAACTCTCTCTCTTTCTCTCTCAGTGAGGGTTTTTGAAGTCTGCCTCTTGAATAAATGTGTCAACTGTCCTATTTTCCTGGTCTTAAGTTGTGAATACCAACAGTTTGTTTGCAATCTATCTGGAGAGTGCTGTCATTCAGTTCATCCACAGAGGCTGCTCCCTTTAAATTCCTCTGCATGTCTGTCTCTGAAGGAGGATGTGTCCCATCTCTTCTCCTTGGACTCACAACACTTTTATGAAACATGGTTTTTAAGTTTTCCATATCCTAACTCAGGGTTTGGGCTCCAGAGTGTCAACTTGGAAAGTTTGATATTATTCAATACTTCCCAGTCACTGGACATTTGGAGCTTTGTCTTGCTAATCATGTGAACAACAAGAAACGAGTTACCACAGTCTGAGGTGTTATTTCCTTCTTGGATGTTGTTCTCTACAGATCTTTTTCCAGGACTTTTACAAAATATTTGTAGTGAAAATTCTGCTGGTCTGAAAGGAACGCTTCGTGCCCATACACCGTTTAGTGGTACTTTGAGACCCAGCTACAGAAGTTACACATTTCATGTCCTGATACGGATCACATTACATGAACAGTGCAGCACAGCCAGTGTTTGATCTGCTCACAGTTTAAGTGCCTTAGTTTTGTCCTCGTCCCATTTGTTACCAAACTCTTCCAACAATACCCGACACACATGAAACCAGCACTCCAAACCAGAGTCAAACAACAAACCATAGACCTCTGCATGCGAAAGAAGCTAGTCTCTAAGTGAACTTAAGAAACTAACTAACTAAAACCTGGAGTGAGCAGCTTGCACTGACTCATATTTTCACATTTGAAACATATTTCTCACATTATATGAAGTTTGGGTCGCTACAGTTGCCTGCACGTCATCGAGCCTGCAGGTGCGACAGTGGAGTGAGACTTGAGGGTGTCTGCAGAGTTTAACTCAGTCTTAATATATCACTTCTAGGTATGATCCTTCACATTTGGCCCTTTCAGATGATGATGGCACCTTTTTTGGGGAACTATTAAATTCATTTGCAGGACAGCACAGAGACCAGATAACTTTAAGACTTTAACACTTTGATTGATTTTAATGTTGTTTAATCATTTGATGTATTTTTGTTTGTTTGTATTTTATTATTTGTCTACTCAGTGTTATTTATATTTTTAGTGCCTTTATTTTATCTTTACCATGTGTATTTATTTTAACTACTTATATTCTTATTGTTATTTTGATGCCTTAACTTATTATTATTATTATTATTATTATTGTTATTATTATAATTGTTGTTATTATTGTTATTATTATTATTGTTGTTATTATTGTTGTTGTTATTAATATTATTATTATATATTTTTTTTTTAACAAAGATCTGTTGACTTGAATTTTTAGACATTATATGCAAAATATCATCTTAAACTATTCTGGCAAGTGATGTATTTCTTTTAAAAGGGAAACAAAATATTTATTAAAATTGATTTTTATGGGAGTAAAAATAAACAATATAAAAAATGTACACTAAGGCAGGTGTATAATGAAGATCATACATGTGCATATGCATACATGTTGCAAAATTTGCAAAATAATTACATTCATGTGTATTTCATAAGGCACACAATTTTCAGACATACTGTTTATGTTGAATGAATTATAAACAAAAATAAGCAGATAAGTGAATAAATTAGGTAATGAAAAAAAGAACTAAAAATAGTAAGTAATATTTCTAATAATAATAATAATAATAATAATAATGATAAAACATAATTTGAATAAATAAAAAATAAATAGCAATAATAATAGTAATACATAATTATAATAAATACAGATGAATAACAGCAAGTAATAATAACAATAACGATTATAATAAAATAGAAAAACAAATGAGAATTACTATTTATAATAATAACAATAATAATACATACAATACAAATAATAATAAAAACAAATAATAAAAACAAATAATAATAAGTAATATAAATAATAATAAAAAAATCTAAATAGAAAACTAAGTTTCCATTTTAGTTTTTTATTATACAGCATGCTTTTTGTTCTTGTTTTCAGTGGCTGTAAAGCTCTTTGAGTTACATTTGATTTGTATATGTGTTCCAGGCTTTCCAGGACATGTGGGTGTCATGCTCATCGTGTGCTATCTTTAGAGGCCTTCTGCACCATCGATTATGAACTAACTTTGCACGATGTGTTGCTTAATCTTATTTTTTGTGCATCTTTTACATTTCAGTTAGGACAGCAGATTCCTGTGGTGTGTTTCACTCTGATAAATCAGAGTTTGTCTGTTAAATAATCTCACAAAACAGAAAGAAAACACACAATCACTCACCTGACCGACGAGTGGAGGCACAAAACCCCACAGACAGACACGCAGTTATTTGATTCATCGTTTGCTGCACATGCAGAGACACACTTTCTTGGCTATTCACAAAATTGAACACATACACACAAACATGCACACACATACACACACAGTGTGGATGTTTATCTGAATAGTGTATCAAGAGTCCCCCTGCTGGCTGCTGAAGGTAAAGTCCACTGCAGTGACACCAGAGAGAAAGAGAGAGAGGGAGGGAAAAGGAGGACGTCATGGTTCTCTCTCTCCGCTCATCTCGCTTCTTCTCAATTCAACTCAGTTCAAAGCCACTTTATTGGCATGACTGTCCAAAATTAACAATACAGCTGGAGGGGTTTACATTACACTCTCTCTCTCTCTCTCAACCTCTCTCCCTCTCTCCCAGCCTCTCTCTCTCTCTCACTAAATTTCCATAGCCCCTCTGCTGTCTCCTGTTGTGTGTCTTCAAGTTCTTCTCCCTCTCCCTTTCATGTCTCTCTCCACACCTCTCTCTTTTTTCTCCCCCTCCTCTTTTCTTCTCTCCGGTCCACAATGGCAGAAGTAGCTTTCACTGCTCGCAGGCCCAGGGCAGAAGCAGCACCACTGTTTATCTTAAAAGAATAGGCACAGGCGTACACACAGTATACCCAAACAGCCATGCATGTGTGCATGCAGCAGGAGGCACACGATGGCAATACCTCACGCTGAAAGAACACAGCCGAAAGGTATCTGCAAACCAAACTCAGCTGGCATATGTTTGCTGCCAAATGCAAGAAAAACAAACAGTTGCCACTCAAATGCACGAACGCACACGCACACACACACACACACACACACACACACACACACACACCTGTGCACGCTCCCCGTCGTATTTGTACTCGCAGGTGAACGCCGCCTCGTCAAACTTCTTCATCACCTCGCCGACACCCTTCGTGGGGTGAGCCAACATGGGTCTCAGCGGGACTCCTGGGGGAAGAGAAGGTGTCGAAATCAAAGAAAAATAAAGTCATGCATCTTTTATGAATATTTAACAGACGAGTCACTAATTGTGAGCTCGCTTCAGAGAACTTCTGGAGGAAGAAGGGCAGAGCTGTCGCTCACCGGCCTCGGGTTATCAGAGCGAGGCAACTCTTGGATCAGAGTGAGGAGGACAAAAAAAAACACACACCCAGTAGCTGTAAAATGATTTCAATGACACATTCCCACATGACGCATCATCAGCATAACACCCACAACTGCTTTCTGTGACAAAACCAGAGTCAAAATGAGTTTGTTTGTACTCTCATTTGGCCGTGATATGAAAGTCCTCTGACTAACAATCCCCTTGGGCTTTGCTGCTAAGTTAAGCTTAAACAGAAGCAGAGGAGTGTTATAATGAAATATAGCAAACAAATTGCTTTAATTGCAGCTTACAGAGCATGGAGCCAGACATGGGAGGACAGGCTCTCTCCGTCCAAACTGGCTCCAGAAAAGCAGAGCAGCTCTTTTTACATGTAGGAACAGAACATCCCTCTGTGCAAACTAAAACAATTGTTCAGCTGCCAAAGAGCTGCGAGATTTGTCTAACTGACCAACAAGGGCCAATTTACTTTCCCAATTTAGTAGCGTTCAGATGGTGGCTGGTATTAATTTCCTACCTTGGTGCCAAGGCTCCTTATCACAAATAGCTTGACAACAGTGTAATTGGGAGCTAATCCTTAGTTTAGCCGTATCTTTTATCTCCTGTGATAAATGACTCAACTAAAATAACTGACTCACCTCCACCGAGCGGATCAATAAACACACACCAGTCACTGTTTGGGAACTTAGAGCCCTTCTGCGCCCTGATTGGCTGCTTACCTGGAGTGAGCTTGCAGCGATTGGGCAGCTCGTCTATGCCCTCTTTCAGAAGAACGGGGATAATGACGTCGTAATTGGGCATCTCGCTGGACCGAGGAAAGCGGGGAGATGAGGCGGCGTGTTCGGGAGGAAAAACAACAAAAAGAATCAATACGGTCCAAAATGAAAGTGAGAACAATGAGTGAGGGAGAATGAGGGACGGGGCTTAAAGGGGGGCGGGTGGCGGGGGGTGGTGGTGTGTGTGTGTGTTTGTGTGTGTGAGAAGAGAGAGAGGAGGGCGGGGTGGGATTCAGTTACCAGTAAGTCTGTTTGAGAATGAGACTCTTCTCTTCGATCCAGGCCCGCTTGCTCTCGGTGCTCATCCCTTTCCCAGCGTCGATCACAGCAGGGGGGAAATCTGTAAAGGAGGAAGTTAAAAAAATCATTCAGATGACACAACAGTTCAAATATTCACGACTCACTGCAGTGGGATTACCTCTGTACAAGCACACGGGTCATACTATCATGTTGTATTTTATTCAGGTATGTGAACCTGGGTGTTTATGGATGCATGTAGATCTATTGGTGTTGCATTATACTACAAATATGTAGGGATGTAAGGACACACTCAACCCACGATTTGATTCGAATCACGATCTTTGGTTCATGATACGATTCACTCACGATTCTCTAACGATTTTCAAGAAGACTGGATTGAACTCAAAATGTAAATAACTATTATTTTATTTCAATTCTCAGATATGGACAGTTCAATATATATTTGTTCTCTTATATTTCTTTGTAAACAAAGTAATTATTTTTCATTTTGAAGGTGTGTTGGAACTCTATTTTTCAGCACCTTAAAAAAAAACTAAAATCCCCGTGCAAAAATAACTTGTTGGAAAATTTCAGAACAATTATAGAGAAATGGAAAGTGAACGATTCCCAAATGAAAGTATTAAATATTAAAACAAATAAGGTCAATCTCTTTAAATTAGGGATGTAAATTTAAAGTATTTTCTGTGATTAATGTTAACGATCAATTATCGTTTAATCATTAAAAAAACCTGAATGTTCTCCATGTCAAAAATAATGACAAATGTGTTTTTTTCCCTAAATCAAATGTTCCTTCCCGACACAGTGTATATTACTGACTAGGGGTGACCCCAAATAGTCGAATATTCAACGATTCGTTCTAACGAGCCTTAGTCGACTGCCAATCTCATAGTTGAATATTTGCATATGAAACGTGGATCATTCCATTCAAACCATGGGGGTGCTCAATGTCTAATTTTACATTATTTTTCTGTTTCCCGTAAAAACAGTGTCTCATATATCCTATTTTGATATAAATATAGACTTATTTAATGTCATTCTGAGAACAGCTCTTGAAGTGTTAAATCTCCTTAAAGTGGTAATTAAATCTCCCCTGGTAATTAAAGGTGGACTCTCCCATTTAGCGGGACCTGTGGAGCAGACGTACCTCAGCTGGCCTTTAAATCTTTCTACGTTCATGGCAGCTCAAAATGTCAGGAAAAAAAACTTCAGTTGATTCTAAAAACTAGTGATGAAGATGAGGAGCAGCTTCATGAAGAGGGCTGTGAGATCAAGGATTACCTGACCACACAAAAACTGTACAGGGCCAAAAGAACCAGGAGGGATACCCAAAGCTGTCCGAAGCCTCACAAACAATCCACAGCATCCCATCCACCTCCACACCATCAGAGAGGATATTCTCAAAGACAGGATTTACAGTCAACAAAGCAAGGAGCGCACTTCTGCCCGTACACACGATGGTTTTCCTCACGTACAATTTGAAAAGACTCAAGCGGACAAAGACGTGATGAAAGACTGTTTTAAAAAGGTTCTGTTAAGAGATTTAAAAACCCTTTATCTGGTTCAGGTTTGATTTTGAACATTATACAAATGATTAGCCTTAAGTTGGACAAACTACCCTCCACAGTGCTGCTCTCCTCTGTGTGAACACTTTTTAAATATCTCCTGATTCCTTATTCTATAGTGGAGCGTTGTTCCATGTTTAATGGATGGCGGCCTTATTTGAGTTTTCTCTCCTTCATCACCTCGTTGTTTTGGCAATATAAATTTAAAAAATCTAAGTTTATACTTCTAATATTCTGTTGTCCCTTTTACTTTAAGCTATGAGTCTCTTAATTGTAAAGGGTTATGTGTAATATTGTCATGTGGTCACCATCATGCAGACTTTGGGTCAGTAAGGAAAAACAACAAACATTCCACTATTAGTCGACTATGGGCAAAATCTGATGAATCAGATTCAACTAAGCAAATCCTTAGTCGGGCTCACCCCTATTACTGACGGTATTAAACAGCTACGGATCATATTGAGGTGTTCAAAATGTTAACACTCTGAATATCAACGTGAGGAGCAGGCTTATAAATAATGTCTGTGGACGCATGGTCATAGAGTGAAGACTCAGACTACAACATGTGGATTTACTGCAGCAGGACAACTGAACAGAATCAGATTTTAGACTCACAGTGTGCAGTTTTCTCCTTCTTAATGAGAATAATAAGCCTTTAAACACGGTCAGGTGTCAGCCGGGAGCGCAACCGGGTCAGAATCAGTTAAAAAAGCACTCGTGGAGACCTGTCACTCAGCTGCAGCCCCCAGCTGAGCGTCTCTGCTGTGCGCAACACCTTCAGTCAGCTGATTCTGAAACATGCTTTAAACTTAAAACACCTCCACTCAGTGAGGGACGAGAGAGCAGCAAGAGACTTCATGATGTTGAACAAGTGGAGTATAATGCAGATAGAACCTTCTACTGTTTATAATAATATCAGATACAAATTTTGTACATTTTACATTAAGGTAAAAATAAATAAATAGATAAATAGATAAATACATAAATAAATAAATAAATAAATAAATAAATAAATAAATAAATAAATAAATAAATAAATAAATACATAAATTAAAAAACAAATAAGGCTAGGGAAAGAAGTTGGAGATAAAATAAAGGCTTAAAATATTTTTAAAAACTGAGTATATAAATGATAAGAAATAAATATTCAAATAAATAAAATAATAAAACATTGAAATCAATATAAAACATTAAAGTAAAATAAATAAATAAATACAATAATAATAAAAAATGTTGAACCCTATATAGAAGTCAGAATGAATAGATCAGCTTTTAGTTTACTTTTAAGATAATAATTAAGAGCCTTATCAGGCTTTGGGCTTGTGTGTAACCGTCTCCAGCAACTATCTGTTTTGTTGTATACTTGTGATGAACGGTGAAATTCCATCAAGCCTTGTGATATCGTGTCCCAGAGCTTTAAAGCTACAATATGTAACTTTAGGAGTGACTGTATTTATAGATTAAGAACCGATACTATCATGTTGATGGACTGATGACGAGCTACATGTGACACAGCAGCTTCTCGTAAACCGTAAACATTGAAACATTCAGCTTCAGTCCCACTGAGGAGCAGAAAATCTACTCCACGAGCGGCACTTTGTTTCTCAGATGAGCATTAATAATTTCTCTCTCTCCCTGAATTCATCAACCTGAATAATTCATTGCAATGACCCAGAGAATTTGCTCTTAGTTGACCCGCCTGATTAAATAATAGTTAAATAAATAAATAAATAATAATGTAGAGAAAAACATTACCATACGTGGGCACAGATTAATGCAGCCCTCCCTCCTCTGCTCTAATTGAGACTTATCAAAGCATACCTCCAAGTCATGAGTAAGTCAGGAATACTAATAAAGCCAGGGAGGGATTGATTTCATTAGGTGTAGGCTGTGTTAATGACAGCGGGTCTGATAAGTGCTGAAAGCAGCTGGTGAGAGACATACAGTTAAAACATCCTCCAGACAGAGACGGCTTCTTCTCCGCCGACGGCATGTTAGAGAGAGGAAGTGTTGATTTCCTCACGTTGTAGTCTTTTTAATTTGTTTTAACTCTCACTGTTCCAGATTCCATCGATAAGTACTCCCATGACAGGATGGAATATGTTAGCTGTGTTTTAATAAGCGCTCTATATATAAAACTAATTCCTACCTGCTGTAACACTCCACTCTTCGCACCCTAGAGTGTGACCTCCCAGCTGGGTTTTTATTTAAATTTCATGAAGGGTGCTTCTGTCATGTCACAGAGCCTTAGGGAAAAGTGTGCACACTTATAGTTGAGGAACTAAACAAACTAAACTATGATAACAGGCATTAGTGGATGTTGGTGCAGCCTCGTCAGGTGGCTGTCGAGTGGTGTTAGCGCATCACCTTACGTCTGCTTTGACAAGATTTCAGTCAGCGTCGTCTTTTCCCGACGACAGATCAAATCCAATGTGCTCAAAACAAACACAAGGAAGTGCATCACATGAAAAGTCAATCCAAAGACACAAACTGTCTACAACGCTCTACATGCTTGATTCGTGAGAGTTAAAAATCTGATCTTCAGTGAATCATTTGTGCCACGACGGCCAATCTGTGTTCAAACCTTCCAGTGACGTATGATGTGAGAACCTACTGGCAGACGTTCATTCATCTGGACGATGGAGGAATAATTGATATTGTGTGCGGCTAGCTCAAAATATACGACAACACATTAGTTTTTTTAATCGGAGGAATAAAAAGGAGCTCACTTGGAAGGTAAGTTCAGGGTTCCCACTCTTTTCCAGAGATCATTTTCAGTGATGATCAAGCTGGTATGTCAGTCTAAATTGAGTTCCTACTTTAGTTCCTTAATAGTCTAATATGTTCCTCTCAGTGGAAGTCTACATTGAAAGATGTGCAGTCTACGGCTATCCATGAAATCATCTCTTACATTCGTACATGCTTAAAAATTACGGCAAATTAATTATAGAACAATGCAAGTTACAATGATGGCCAACTCTCATCTCAGCTTTCTCTTTTCTCAAAAAATATAAAATTAGCTAAGAGCCAGCAATGGACTCGGGAAGCTTCCAGGACATTTTACTTTTTCTCCCATTTTCCAGTACTGGAAAAAATGGTCAACTGTTTTCCAGGTTTTCCAGGTTTTCCAGGACGCGTGGGAACCCTGTAAGTTATCTGGTAAGGAGTGAAAACCTTTGTCTGCTACTTGATTCCAGCCATCGATCGTACTCGCAAGTTAGCACTTCCTCAATTAGCATCACAGTTCTCTCGCCATGAAGTACTCGCGTACACGTGAATGGAGCGAGTTATTCGCACAAATTAAGCAAGCAAACAAAACATTCTGGCGCTCAATTAGAGCCGGTAAATTATGTCATTCTAGTCTGGTGACTTCAAACAGTTACTGGCCTTCGTTATGATATTTAGAATAATGCATATGTTTCGTATCCGAGAAAGAGAACCTGAGGGTCAAGGGTCGTGGTTTGGGAAGTTTACAAAAACACTGCACTAAAAAAACAAAAACAAAGGGCCAAAGTAAAATGGGGCTTTCATGTTGGGGCGGCTGTGGCTCAGTGGGTAGAGTCGGTTGTCTATCAATCGGAAGGTTGGCGGTTCAATCCCAGCTCCGACTGTCACATGCCGAAGTGTCTTTGAGCAAGACACTGAACCACAAATTGCTCCCTCTGTTGTTCAGAGGTGAATGTGTACGAATGAGATTAGCTAACACTGATGGTCCCTTACTGTAGCAGCCTCTACCATCAGTGAGTGAATGGGTATGAATGGGTGAATGTGACAAGTAGTGGTCAGAAAGACTAGAAAAGCGCTAAATATAGTCCATTTACAGACGTCGACTGATTCCTTAAGAGAGGATAGGAGGAACAAATGAAAAGTTCATTTGCAGAAACAGATGACATTTTTTCAAAATGTTTCATATAACATTGTTACTAGCTTTAGGGATGCAAACAAACTTTCTCAAACTCAATTGTAATAAATCCGAAATTCTCATCATAGGCCCAAAATCCCTCACTTCCACCTGCCCAGACTTCTCACTCACTATTGATAAATCCACAGTTTCAGCATCCACCCACATCCGTAACCTTGGTATCATTTTTGATCAGTCACTTAACTTTCAACAACACATTAACAATATTTCAAAAACTGCTTTCTTCCACCTCAAAAACATCGCCCGTCTCCGCCCCTCCCTTTCCTTCACAGCAGCTGAAACTCTCATCCACGCCTTCATCACCTCAAGACTCGATTACTGCAAAAACATCCTCTACGGTACACCCAACACCTTCCTCAACAAATTACAATACATACAAAACTCAGCTGCACGCCTCCTCACTCATACCCGCTCCAGAGACCATATCACCCCAGTCCTCCAGAACCTCCATTGGCTTCCCATCCCCTTCAGAATACAGTACAAGATCCTACTCATCACCTATAAAGCCCTCCATAACCTAGCTCCCTCCTACCTCACCGACCTTCTACAGCCATATAATCCCTCCCGCAACCTCCACTCCACCAACGCCAACCTCCTCACCCCTCTCACCAAACCCAAGCACCGAACCTGGGGCGACAGGGCCTTCTCTGTCGCTGCCCACACCCTCTGGAACTCTCTCCCCCAACACCTCAGATTCTCTCCCTCACTCACCAAATTCAAATCCGGACTCAAAACACACCTATTTACAAAGGCTTTTAAACTAGAATTGATTGATTTTTTTCTTGTTTTGTTTTATTTTGCTGCCTTGCTTTTCTTTGCTTTTTTGCACTGTTTTCCTTTTGCTTTCCTATTGTATAATTGTATTTTCCTGTAAAGCGCTTGGAGAACCTTTTAAAGCGCTTTTATAAATAAAATGTATTATTATTATTATTATTATTATTATCAACTGAAGTTGGGTGGCTTTGCCCAAGTCAAAATTACATTACTCATTAGAGGTATCTTGAAAAAAAACATCAACTCTATTAAAAATGTATATTAAAGCTAGGGTTGGTAGTTACGGAAAACTAGCATGAATTTGAATGTAGCATTTCCTCAGGACTCCGTCTAACCCCTCCCCCCCTCCCCTCGGAGCTCCTCCGAAACGACGCCCCCTGCTGAACTCAAGTCTCACTCAGCGGTAAGAAAACACCGACACATTCTCGTAGTGAAAGTTAATAACACAAACAAACATGAAATGTACGCTCTGCAGGAGGCGGGCAGAACGGCAGGACGGGATTTGATTGGTTTCATCATTTGGCTCCTGATGGCAGGGATTGGTTGGTGTTTTCCCAGGTTTACTCCGGCTGTAGATAGAGGCTTTTTTTTACCTCTTTTTTAAGAACACATTATGTATTGATTACCATCAGGACATAAAGATCATTTTAACCAGTATAACAAAAAGTGGATCTAAATCTGACTACCAACCCCAGATTTAACATGAAATGTGTTTTTCTAACATTAATAAAAATGGAGTTATCTGTTTTTGCAAATGAAATCTTCACAGTTGGACCCAAAACTAAATCTAAATATGAGGAACTGATCTGGTGGAAATAAATAAGTGATTGATGAACAGAAAGAAACTCAGACCCTAAGCTGACTGCATGATGTCGACCTGAGTGAGGAGAGGAAACTTGCAGCATGTGCATCATATAATCGATGATGCAGACACACATCAGAAACATGATAACAGCGTTATATATCGGCCATCAGCTGACCTGCTCTCTAATTATCGGCATCTGTAAACACTGATATCAGTCGACCCCTCAAATCTACGTTCCTCAGATTAACTTCAGGGACATTTTGGCGCAGAGAAAAGATAGTCTGTCATCGTTTGTAAAGGATTATGTTTCAGGATGGTTCTCCCGATGACCAGCAAGAAGAAGCAAGAGTGATTACAGGATGCAGAAAACTGCACCTTATTTTAAAAAGATTTAAGATTACCTTGTCCAGGAGGGGTCAGGCACACAGCCTGGCTTAGAGCTGAGAGGATGCTCTGCTCAGCCAGTCCGATCCTCAGCTTTCCAGCCAGGGACCTGTCAGTCAAAACCAAGAGAGCATATGCTTCTGAAGGCTGACGGATACACACTAAGAATGAGCTGCAGTATGAGTGTGTGTATGTGTGTGTGTGTAAACATGCAGCCCATCTGTGCACGTGTGCGAGCGAGTGTTATTTTACCTGACGATGTAGCGAGCCTCGGAAAAGCGGCACGCCACAAAGAGGCCTTTGATGATGTCGATTTTCTTATTCATGGCCTGAGGCGGGCGGGAGGAAATTGAGATTCACAGAAGACGAGCGAGAGGAGACAGAATGCAAAAAAGACTGAGGTCACCAGCGAGTACAAACTCCGTGTTCAAACCAGAGAGGGAGAAAATAAAAGTAGAATAACAAGACCCGACAACAGCAGGGGAGGATACAGAACTAATTGCCTAAGAGATTCCAGCCAGGTGAGGACTTTGAAGTAGACAAACAAATAAGCCTCCTGTTGGATGCACAATCACATTAACATGTCCTGTCCCTCCTCCCTGACCCTGCACCGGGAGGCAAATACAGAGAACAATATTTTCCCAGCACTGCTTCTCCCAAATGAAAATGTTATTCTCTGGCTTACCGAGTTCCCACTCATGCTGGCAATTTCCTTCAATTTCCTGAACACGCCCCCTGCTGTCAGACTGGCCGGTTGGAACATCATGCGCTGGTTGCTACGGGAACTCTCGGCCACAAGGCCCAGATCTCCTCTCTCCTGCGCCTCCGCCTTGATTTTGTCCAATTGTCGTCCTGGAAACAAGAGCGAGACCGTAAATGGCAACCGCATCGCTGGCTGATGAGCGAAGGAGGGTGGAATTAGCAGTTAGGCAGGGAATGCACGGGCAAGCGTTTGGATGCAACAGAATGGTTATGTTTGTGCTCATCAGTGTGTGTGTGTGTGTGTGTGTGTGTGTGTGTGTGTGTGTGTGTGTGTGTGTGTGTGTGTGTGTGTGTGTGTGTGTGTGTGTGTGTGTGTGTGTGTGTGTGTGTGTGTGTGTGTGTCCATTACCAGTCGCTTGAGCAACAGCTTTCATTAGCACCGTCTCTCCAACACCAAGCTCCATCCCCAAGTGGGCAGGACCCAGCTGGTTCAGACACAGGTACACACAGCACAGCAGGTCATCTGGGAAAAAGAACACACACACACACGAGCACACACAAACATGAGAACATGCACAGTAAGTAACAGACACATACACAAACATGAGCACGTGCACAGTGACACACAGACACAGACACAAATTCTTAACATACTGTTCATTGGTTGACTATTAAAACATCTATTTAACTTTTTTCATTGGCCCTTGAAATGAACAAGACAAGTTCCAAACTCATTGTTAATCATTTTTAAAGGGCCAGCTCACATTCACTCAAAATGTCAACGACACACACACTAAAGTTCAGGCCAAAGATGAGACACAAATTAATTAAAAATTAAAGTGACACAACAAGTAGATGACAAACCAGCACAGGAAACACACGCACATGCGCACACACACATGCACACACACGTGCAAATTAAACAAACACTTCATAACACAAATCTCATGAGCATGCAGATCAGAGAATTAGGAACTGAGAAGAACAACAGAACGAGCCAACAAAGACACGCGGGTAAAAACAAACGCTACACCACAGGTGCACTGGAGATAAGGACACACACAAACACTAAAGACATACTTTAAGACAGAAGTAAAAGACACACATTACTGTATAATTTCATGTGAGTGTCGGAGAAAAGACGATGTCATTGTTTCGTTTACTTCAGTCTATGAAGTCAGTACAAGCAGCGGAGTCATCCCCGTCCCTCCTGTCACTCATTGAGGTGCAGATTTCTCTAGAGTTCATCCTGATCAACTTGTGAAGACTATAACGCCGATTGATCCATTCTGTGGATTCTCTTGCACCGTTTAAGGCCTGGTTGATCATTAATTCTTTCCCGCCTTTACGGGAGTCTTCTTTTTTTAGAAGTTGAAGTTCGGCTATGTCTACTAAGGATGCTGGCTGAAGGTGTACGACCCGGACACCAAGGTTGAAAACTTAATACAGGATGTTTCCCCATCTTTGGATACAAAGCCATCACTGTCTGGTTTGGATCTGAAACCAAACTAGACAAACACAGACTGCAACGGACTATGAGGACTGCAGAAAAAATCAGCGGTGTCGACCTGCCCCCCATCCAGGACTTGTACCGGTCCCAGGCCAGGAAACGGGCAGGTAGCATCACCGCTGACCCCTCACACCCTGGACACAAATTCATCAAACTCCTCCCCTCCGGCAGGCGCTACAGATCACTGTGCGCCAAAACAACCCGCCATAAGAACAGTTTCTTCCCCCAGGCTGTCACTCTGATGAACACTAAACCATAACAGTGTCATACCTGTCAGATAAATACTCTCTGTGTAAATATGTAAATATACAATGCAACAATTCTCCAAGCAGAATTCCATATTTCTATTTTTTGTATTATTTAACTTCTATTTTTATAATGTAAAAACTACCTCTGCTACTCACCACTGCACTTTATCATATTATTTTAGTCTGTACATATTAGTCAAGCCTATTTGTTGTTCTTTTGTATTTATAGCTGATGTTATTGTTATTATATTTTTATTTTTTATTTGTTTGTCTTATTCTTATGCCTTGTACAAAAAGAGCACAGTTTACCAAAGTCAAATTCCTTGTGTGTTCAAGCATACCTGGCCAAAAAAGCTGATTCTGATTCTGATTCAACTGACTGGTGGGATGGCTCTAATGTAGCCCGTCTTATATATATATCTTTGCAGATTTGCAACATCAAAGCCGTCTTAGCATGTGTTTTATAATTTTGTTGTACTCCTGACTGACATTTTGCATCCCCCTTTATACAATCTGTATCCAATACAGTCAGTTATAGGCATTGAGTTGCTGTGGAAAATATGATTTAGTGGGAAGAAAATGCATTTTGCATTGTTTTTGGCAGAATAAATCTGTGTTTTTAAAAAACAATTATTGGTTGTTAGCATTTCAAAAGATCGATCACAGAGAATACTTAAAATTGGAGTCCCTAATGTTTACGCTTTTTCTTTAAAAATCAGCAGAGACACTGTTTCAGGTCTTTGTGTTTTCTCTGTCAATCATTAAACCTGACATGTGTTGTTTGGGTGAAAGCATTAAAGGTGACATATCATGCAAAATTGACTTTTTAATGGTTCTCTACCTGAAATATGTTTCCCTGGCATGTCTACAAACCCCCCGAGAATGAAAAAAATCCATTCTGCCCCTGTTCTGATTTCTCCACCTTTCTGTAAATGTGTGTGAAACGAGCCGTTTCAGACTTCCGTGTTTTTGTTACGTAACAACAATATCCGGTCTGTCACGGAGTCAGAGCTCGGAGCTTGTTCAGCCCATAGACTGTATAAAATAATACTGAATCCCCCCTCCGTTTTTCATTACCTGCACACATGTGTGCTAACAAGGAGCTTAGGAGGGAGGCATGCTAGTTGTAGGCTGTCTTAATAAACACAAAGGTCGGTTTTACTCCCCACGTCTGCAGATTTGAAGATCTAGTGGATGATTTTTATTTATCATGGAAAAGTGCTAGCGCTAATTAGCATAGCCACATAGCTACATGTTCATAGCTGTAGCTGTGTACCAAGACAAACGTCGACATACTGACAAATAAAACATCAAGAAACACAGAATTTGTGATCAATCCTTCAGAAAGATCCTGCTGTAGAGGTTGGTTTTACTCCCCACGTCTGCAGATTTGAAGATCTAGTGGATGATTTTTATTTATCATGGATAAGTGCTAGCGCTAGTTAGCATAGCCACATAGCTACATGTTCGTAGCTGTGTACCAAGACACATGTCGACATACTGATAAATAAAACGACAAGAAACACTAAATCTATGACCAATCGTTCAGAAAGGTCCTGCTACAGGCGCCTCTCCGTCAGGATCAGATTCTGGATCAGATTCAGAGGGTTGAAGTAACGTGATCTGTGAGCAGCCGTGTATATTCAGCCAACATGTAAACATTAGATCAACGTGCTGGACAGCCGAGGCCACACCCACTTCCTGAGGGGGCGTGGTCAGAGAGAAAACTTTTGACTGCACTGTCGTGAATGAAAGTTTGCGTACAAAAGTGTAGACCCCAAATAAAAGACCTATCCACTTATTCACATGCATTCAAAAGGAGAAAAAAAAAGTCTTATATTTGGACCAATATTGTTATTTGCAGTTGTTTTTTTCCCCACCTTACATTTTGGCTAATGATATTTTTATATGTGGGAAAACTTTGTAAACATGTAGACCCAAAATAAAAGACCTACCATCTTTTTAACATCCACTTCAAAAGGGGGAAATACCCGTCTTATATTCGTAACGATATGGTTATCTGTATTTAGTAATTTTCCTCCCTTTCATTTTGACTGATGGTATCTAAATGTTGGAATACTTTGTAAAAGTGTAGACTCCAAATAAAAGACCTACCCACATTTTCAGAAGGAATCTAAATGGGGGAAATACCCATCTTGTATTCATTCGACTATGGTTATTAAGTACTTTTCCCACCTTATAGTTTGACTGATGATATCTTTATATGTTGGAAAACTTTGTAAAAGTGTAGACCCCAAATAAAAGACCTACCCACATTTTCAGAAGGAATCTAAAAAGGGAGAAATACCCGTCTTATATTCGGACCAATATCTTTTGAGTATTTTTTCCCACCTTACATTTTGATGATGGTGTCTTTAAAAGTTGAAAAACTTTGTAAAAGTCTAGACCCCAATTGCATCACATGCATTTAAAAAGGGGGAAATACACTACCACTATGGTTATTTGTATTTTGTATTTTTTCCACCTCACATTTTAACGTGTGGTGTCTTTATATATTGGAATACTTGGTAAAAGTGTAGACTCCAAATAAAAGACCTGCCCAATTTTTTAGAAGGAATCTAAAATGGGGAAATACCCAACTTCTATTCGTTCCACTATAGTTATTGAATATTTTTCCCACCTAACAGTTTGATCGATGGATAATTTATAAGTTGGAAAGCTTGATAAAAGTGTAGACCCCAAATAAAAGACCTACCCATCTTTTCGGAAGGAATCTAAAAAGGGGGAAATACGTGTTTTATATTCGGACCAATATGGCTATCTGTATTTGGAATTTTTCCCTGCTAACATTTTGACTGATGGTAAATTTATATGTTGGAAAACTTTGTAAAAGTGTAGATCCCTAATAAAAGACCTGCCCACTTTTTCACACGCATCTTAACAGAGGAAATAAACATTGTACATTCAGACCAATATGGTAATTTGTATTTTATATTTCTTAATACTTTACATTTGACTAATGGTGTCTATATGTCAGAAAGCTTTGTTACAGTGTAGACCCCAAATACCAACCTTTTCAGAAGTAATCTAAAAAGGGAGAAATACCTGTCTTACATTCAGACCACTTTGGTTTTTTGGTATTTTTCCCACCCTACATTTTGACTGATGGTAAATGTATACACTTGAGGTCAAAATGATTAGCCCCCCAGGAATTCTGTAACATTTTCCTTAAATTCTGCCCAATGTTTGAATCATTGATAAAACTTGATATAATCAAACATTCACGGGTGTTCTTTAGTAGCTTTGGTACATTTTGGAATGTAAAATACATTTTTAGGATAACTTTATATCAAATATAGTGAAAAATGGGGTGATCAAAATTATTAGCCCCCTGTGAATTTTTACTTTTAAAACACACCTGAGCAGTCAGCTGGTTTCCTAACAACACCTGTAGGTCTGTTGGCTTCCTAACAACACCTGAGCATTCAAACAGCTTTGAGATTTACTTAAGGGACTCCAAACAGGGCACTTGAACACATCATTGAGAGAGACTACTCTTACTAACCATGCCAAAGACAATGGAAGTCAGTCTTGAGCTCAGAAAGAAGATATTTGAGGCTCATAATAAGGGGGAAGGCTATACTGTAATTTCCAGGCGTTTTACAGTGTCTAGAATAGCTGTATGTTGCATCATTGCAAAGTTGAAGGAGACAAACTCTGTTAGAAACAAACCTGGGCGTGGTGGAAAACACAATATTTCAAGAACTCTGGAGAGGAAAGTAGTCAAAGATGTCTGCAAGAAGCCCCGGACATCTGCCAAGATGATTGTTGCTGACCTGACCTCCTCTGGAGTTGATGTTTGAAGGAACACAGTTGTGAGGGATCTTCATCATAGTGGGTTTCAGGACCATCGTCCCAGAAGAACCCCTTTACTCAAAGAGCGGCACATCAGAGCCAAACTGAGGTTTGCCCGAGAACATTTGAAAGGTAAAGATGAGTTTTGGAAGTCCATCTTTTGGTCTGATGGAATTTTTGGGCATATGGATGTTGTTCATGTTTGGCCAAGAAAGGGAGAGTCCTTCAACCCTTAGAACACGGCCCTCAGAATTAAACATGGTGGGGAGAGCATCTTACTGTGGGGCTGTTCTGCAGCCTCAGGCACGGGAAAACTTGTTTTGGTGCATGGCATCATGAAAAAAGAAAGTTATGTTGACATTTTGAGGGATAATGTGAAGAACTCTGCTCTTAGTCTAGGCTTTGGTCGGCGCTGGGTCTTCCAGCAAGACAATGATCCAAAGCTTACGTCAAAATTGGTCAAACAGTTCTTAAAGGACACCAAAACCAAGGTTCTGGAGTGGCCCGTACAGAGCCCAGATCTAAATCCTGTGAAGAATCTGTGGCGGGTGCTCAAAGTGAATGTCCATGCTCAGAAACCATGTATTTTGGACCAGCTGGAACAATTTGCATTGGAAAATTGGGCCAAAATCCCTCCAGAGACATGTGCCAACCTTGTAGAGAACTATTTAAAGGAAGTTGTTGTTAGGTGTGGCTCAGAAAGGGTGCACTATTGACTACTTAGGGCCAGGGGGCTAATAACTTTGGACATGCCATTTTTACCTTTTCTTGTTTCAATTCATTGCATCAATAAAATATCCAAGTCAAACATAGTGAACATTTGTCTTTGTTATTTTGGAAACAAATAAACTATAAACACTTGTTTTTAATAGTCATTTTCATGGAGAAATCAAGGGTTTTATCTGATTTCACAAGGGGGGCTAATAATTTTGACCTCAACTGTATGTTGGAAAACTTTGTAAAAGAGTAGATCCAAAATAGAAGACCACCCTTCTTTTTCACATGCATCTAAAAAGGGGAAAGTGTCTGTTTTAGATTTGGACCAAGATGGTTTTATGTATTTGGTATTTTTACATTTTGAATAACCAGCTAACATGAACTCCGCACACACCCACACACACACACACAAACACATACAAGACACATTTGTTATAACACAAAACATTAGAGACTAGAAACTGTACACACACACTCTAGACACAGAAAAAAAGGCTGAACACACACACACACTAATAATTACAGACCCACACATATGATTGGACCCCCTCTGCTTCATGCTTACACACATCAACAAACGTCCACACACACATCCACACATCAATGAACTGACTCATCCTCCCACTTTTATGTGCAACCTGGCTTCATCATCATCTCCTTGATAGAGTGGCTGCCAGCCAGCTGCCTGTGTAGCAACATCAGCATGCATTATGGGAGAGATAAAACACCATTTACCTGGAGAGAGCAGCAGCACGGAGCGGAGCAGGTTCGACAGCGTCTCAATGTTTCTCAGTCTGGGGAATGACAATGGGATTGCTTTGAGACAAGGAAGAAGAGTTAAACGAATTTTAAAGCCATCCTGTAAATACCGGGCGGCGGGAAATGAGATTTGTCTGGAGGTTTTAATCGGAAATGGAAGCTGGGCAGGCAGATGAACCGTCCGTTTATGAAACGCTATGCAGCAGCTGGAAGTGGTCGGAGGAAATACAAGTCATGGTCGGGATGTTTGTCGTTAAATATCCTCAAACGTCGTTAACAGACTGAAGCTATGACTGTTCCTTCAAGATGTACGATCACATGCGTTACCTTCACTGAAATCTGCACTACATGTTGGTTTCTAGTCTTCTTTTATATGAAGAGGTCTAAAATAAGTCATGAGCAAAGTTTCCAAGAAAGTTCCAGAGAATCAAAGCATGAAACCACCTTTTAAGTGAAGCCCGAGTGTGGGGGAGAAAAAAATGAGGGTTCCTAGAAAGTGACCTAATTGTAGAATTTCTTCATGTTCCCTGCCCTCCCCAGAAAATTAATCCAATTTCCTCACTTTCCCTGGCTGGAACAGGCGTCTCTAATTATGCTCCAGAAATTCCCAGCAGGGCGCTTGAATGGTAATTTAGTAAAAATGCTTTAAATATATTTTATCTTTTGAACAGAGCAGAGATCACTTCCTCCCACATACCTTTTCTATCAATCTGGGGTTAAATAAACATCTTTACCCAACATATGGAGCGCTTACCTGCCAGAGTCCTCCTCAATCTTCTCGAAGGTGCGCGCCACCGCCAAGTATGGTACTCTGGAGGGTGATGAGCGTGTAGTTAGCAGGCGAAGCATCCAATGCTGGCAGATTTTACATTCACAGTGTTGAGCTGACTCAGCTGTTCAGAGCAGTTAGTAATTAGTGCAACAGAAGAAAGAGCTTTGATTCTGGGTAATCAAAACCTGCATGAAAGCCACCGTAGGAGGGACAAAGGTCAGAGCTGCCTTGGTGGGAAAGCTGTGTCGTTAAAATGATGTTTGATATGGAAAAAAATCTATTATGCTCGACAGAGAGGGGGGAACCAACAGGGCTTCGTTTTCAAAGCTAAGAAAGTTCCTGCAGAGCCGTGTACAGACACAGCGTGGGAATGTAATACGCTTCAAATGCCTCGAAAGTCTCAGCAAACTATCCGTTTCTTTATTCCAGCCTGAGCAGCTGATGTGTCGTCATCCATAAGAGAACGTGACGTGACACAGGGGAGTGAACTCCACCCGTCTGGTGCTGAAATATTAAAAACACAGCAAACACGACGGTGCTCAGTACTTGACCTGAGCGTCAGCAGGGTGTCCTGCACCGTGACCTTGATGTAAAATCCCATCATTTTTCCATGACTTTCCATCACCGAGTTGGAGCACTTCTCATGACTGAAAGATTTATCTGCAGCAGGCTCACTCTGACAAAACCAGGACGGCTCCGGGGCGAGAAAACAAACAACCTTCAATATTTTCAGCTGACACTGAAGAAGACTTCACTTTAACATTTTCTGCTTTTATTTGCAACCATTGATTTCTTTTTGTGGCTTGTTCTTCTAAATAGAGAAAAATAATTAAAGATGTATGCTGATCATCGATTTTTTCAGTCAAGAGAATATATTTATGCTGCCTTAAAAATCTATTTCCAAGACAGGTAAGAAAAAAGAGAATAGACGGACCAGGGAAGTTCAGAGTGCCCGACTAGTAGGGATAGACCGATTATTGGCCGGGCTGTTAATCGCAATTTTGACTCATACTGGCATTGGCCTTTATTAAAAATCTGATGGCCGATAAGAGGTCATTTTAAAACTGGATTATTTTGGCTCAAAATTCACTAAATCACGTGGCAGAAATGACCCCGACTGCAGAAACCGTAGCCTAGCTTGTGTTCCATTTCTTCTGCAGTTTCTCATTACAGGAGACGAGCTGAGCAGCATCTGTTGTGGCCCCTACAATTACTAGTGATTTAAAACCAAGGGAGAAGTTCCCTCGGCTGGTGGTGAGGCTTTCAGCAGTGTGACTGCCCCCTGGTGGCTGGCTGCAGTATAGGTCAAAAAATCTGTCTCCCCCATTCATTTGAATGGGGGAGCAGTCAAACTTTAAAAAATAAATACACGTGGTATGAATGTTTCTCACATCCGTATGCTGTGGTGATATGTAGTTAGTATTTGACTGTTTTGTGTTCAAGTCCTCTTTTTTCTGAGAAGTTTCTTTTTCGTTAGTTATTAGAGGTTAAAAAACTGTGTTTTACTTCCTGGTTTCCTTTGATTGACAGCTACCGTAGAACGAAACTTCAAAGGACACACAGTGTCTTGTGACGTTACCCTGTAGGGCGGAGCTTATTACAGTGGCTTCACAGGCTCTGGCTGCACAATGGCGACGCCCAGGAGAGGGATTTTTTGGCTTCAGAACCGTACAACGGAAAGAGGCGGAGCATACAACCCCACTTCAAAAACACTGAAATACCCCCATAAAACAATGATAAGTGAAAGATTAACATTTCAGTTATATTGACATTTTGGAAAACTTTATTTACTGTAGAAAATTTTAGAGAGCTATTTATTTGTTTAAGTTTTCATTGAGCTTTATAAGACATGCTGCTGAGCCTGGGAGCTCCCTGCACTTTGTGTTAGAATTTTAAAACAAAGATGTCTATTGTCTAAGATAGAAAAAACTTTAACATGTTGCAAATCTGAAAAGCTGTTTAGTAAACATATGCTTAAAGGTGTTTAAACAAAGTTAAGTGTTGGAGTTTGTATTAGGGATGTACATTTTAAGTTTTTTCCCTGATCGATTTTTGGAAATGTTAACGATCAATAATCGATTTATTGATAAAAAAAACCATTATTATTCTTACGTCAAAAACAAGGCCAAATACGTTGTTTTCCCCCTAAATTGTATTTTCTACAGCAACAAAATGCATATAACTGACGGGATTGAATACGGGCACATGTTTGACACGCAGAATATCAACGATCAGGCTCATTAAAATATTCTACGCGGACATAGTCTTATAATGTGAAGGCTCATAATACTAACAGAACAGTACTTCAGACTCACAGAGTCCAGTTTTCTGTCTACTCGTTCTTATTGAGAAAAATAAACATGTGTATTCGGTCAGGTGTCAGCCGGGAGAGTAACCGGGTCATAATCAGTCCAGCTGGAGAAAAGCCCAGACGGCTCTGATGTTGCTGGTCTGTAAACGTAGCGTACCAGAATTTCCCACCTGTCTGTTGCCTTCGTATCCAAAGTTGGGAAATATCCTGTTTAAAGCTGTCAACCTTTGTGTCCGTGTTGTTGTTGGCAGCATTTTTGTATTGATCATCTTTTAAAAAGCGCACGTGGAAACCTGACGCACAGCCGCAGCCGCCAGCTGAGCGTCTCCGCTGTGAGCAACACCTTTAACAGCTGATTCACATCCAAACATGCTTTAAACTTAACACACCTCCCTGATAGCTGAGTGTAATATGAGACCACATGATGTTTGTTCCACGTGACGGAAAATTGATAACAAAAATGTGTGTTTCGAGTAATTTCTTAACAATCAATTAATCCATCATCGATTAATTGTGGTCATCCCTAGTTTGTATCATTCAAAATTTTGATGCCCCTGTTACTGCAAATGAATATCGGCTCCAAATATCGGTATCCACTGTGGATATGGGACTCCACACCTCACTCTTATATACTCACAATTGTCACTATTTACTCAATCACATTCATTTACTTAATCATATTATATCATATTAATTTTACTCATATAGCCAAATATACTAATCATCACGAGTGTTTAGATACAAATATAGCGTGTACTGAAACCATGCAGCTTGGCACCACGGAGAACTGAGACCTGTACAGTATTGAGGCCTCGGTCACCCTGAACATCTGAGAGAGTGGAAAAGTACTGAGAACCAAAGAACGCCATGACTGCATGTCTGGATAGCGGAAAACCATAACAACAAGAAGGACCTGAAGGTCGTAGTCACAACGACATATCAAAAGTAAGACGTAATGTAGCCAAAAACAGGAACCAGGGCCTTGGGAGAATTCCATGCATCAGCAGACATAGGTTCAGTATCCCAGAAATTAAGGGGGGCAGGTGGCAGACCACACGTAGCTGAGGTGCATTGGTGAATGATGAGAGAACGTTATCCTTGAGGGTAGACAGGAATGTGTGTGCGCTAACTTTCACGTTTCAGGACAACTTCTCAGGCCTGGAGGAGTATGATGGGAGTCAGAACGAGGAGGACGTGGACGCGCCTCGGGCCAATGAGGGGGAGGCAACGCCCTCAAATTATGCACAATTCAAATTCATCCTATGTGTTAATAAATACTGGGTCAGGGAAAAAGTAGTCAGTTCAGACTTCGCGAACTGAACAGCACTGTTGTTGATCAGGGACACGATAGTCAGACCCAGAGCTCTGTACACTTTGCAATTTCTACTGGTGTTTAGAATAAAGCTGATTTTTGAAACTTCAATACCTCCTCCTATTTTCTTCATCAAACGAACACGCGAGGACCAGGCATTCAGAGAGGTCCTCCAACACCACCATGAAAAAAACATATCGGTCTAACTCTACTGACTAGTCCCAAGTGGAAAAGGTCAGAAAACAAGTATGGGCTCACAAACTCTGCAGGTACATGATGTCAACAAGTTTATAGAGCGTGGCTAACGTAAGCAGAGCCAGCAGCAGCTATAAGCTTACCATACTGTATATGGAGGGTATCACTGCAATATTAGGGTTGGTAACTGATGTTATCCAGATGAGGTGATCACCTGTTCCCTTATCTCTTTTTAGCTGACTTTCTGATGGACTGATTTGTGATATACTGTACATTATTATTTTATTGAAACTTATTTATTTTTCTTTAAAGTTTTAATCTTTTATCATTCTCATTAATATTTTTTCAAATCATTCAGAAAATCGTCATTCACCTCCCTGCTTGCAAAGAGAACCTGTCACAAGTCTCCAATAACTGCTCAACAGCTACTCTTAACACACATGTGGAAAAAAGGAACACAGACTGACTTCATGTTCCCACTGATGAATGAGCGGAGCGCTGAGTTAGCAGCGTATGAGCGGACTGGACTTACTTCTGGCCCTGCTTCCAACAGGCGTGGTCCACAGGGTGGTAGTTGGACCTGGATGGATCGTAGTCGGTTGGTCCTGAGGCTGACTCACTGAAGACAGAGACGACATGGAAGAGAGGAGATGCATATGATGATGAGGAGAGCTGTTAGAGTCTGATGTCTTTGCAGAGAGAGACATGCACAAGGCTTTGAGATGTGATTTACTGGTTACTTCAGGAAGCTGTTAAGTAATCTTAAACATGTTTATCTGAAAAGCATTTTCCATGTCAGCAAAGTTAAACAATAACTCATCCTTGAAAAGCAGAACTGATCAGGCTGGTTAAAAAGTTATGTTTCCTTTCTTTAGTCGTGTCAACTTTTCCTCAAACAACGAGCCGAAAACTTGACAGAAACAAACTCCCTTTGATTCCAAACAGAGGGAGAGGAGCTCTGAACTTTCCTTTGTGTGCACTGCCAATCATTCCCACGCCGTCCCACACAAAGCAGTGATAAAAAATAAATAGTTAGCGAGATGAAAAATGCATTTGTTCTCTTGTAGAGCTAAAAATAGTCTGTGGCTGGATTAGTTAACACGACCTCAAAATGACAACGCTGGAAAACGCTGCTGCTGCTGCTGTTTGACTTACAGTGTGCATGCTTTAACAGCCTTTACAACACAGACTCAAAGAAGAGGAGGACGACAAGTGATTGATTTAAAATGCACACAGCAAACATAATAACTGAGGATACAAAATCTGTCTTTATCAATGACTTAAAGTGATTTTCCATTGTTCTTGTTTAAGCCTTCACACATTTTCTCTGACATATGTTGATATTCTTGACACGGCTAAGGGATGCATCTAAAGGGTTAAACTCTTGGACAATCTGGTCAAATGTGAGCTGGGTAGGTTGTTTGGATCCTCACTGCAGCAGCCAAAGCTAAGCTTTTAATGTGACTCAGATCAGGGATCATTTTAGCAGCTGTTTTAGATGTAGTCTTAGTTGTTCAGATGAAAATGTCTGATTGAGTTTTACACACGTCTTCCACCAAATCCGTGTCCGGTCCGTGCTCTCTCGTCTGTCAACACCCACCGGTTGCGTTTTCAGATCCGAGCACGGAGCAAGTTTTATGCATTATGTCACTGTGCAAACATGATTTAAGGAGGAACTCATGCATCTGGTTTTGTTGCTCAATGATAGATTGTCCACATTTCCAAAGATCAACCATGGAAGATACTTTGAATACAGTCATGGCCAAAAGTTTTGAGAATGACACTATTAATTTTCACAAAGTCTGCTGCTTCAGTTTTTATAATGGCAATCTGCATATACTCCAGAATGTTATGAGGAGTGATCAGCTCAACTGCAATTAATTGCAAAGTCCCTCTTTGCCTTGAAAATGAACTTTATCACCAAAAACACATTTCCACTGCATTTCAGCCCTGCCACAAAAGGACCAGCTAACATCATTTCAATGACACACAGGTGTCACACATTAACACAGGTGTGGGTGTTGATGAGGACAAGGCTGGCGATCAATCTGTCATGATTGAGTGACTGGACACTTTAAAAGGAAGATGGTGCATGACACCATTGTTCCTCATCTGTTAGCCATGGTTACCTGCAAGGAAACACGTGCAGCCATCATTGCATTGCACAAAAAGGGCCTGACAGGGAAGTTTATAGCAGCGAGTAAGATTGCACCTCAGTCAACCGTCTATCCAATTATCAAGAACTTCAAGGAGAGAGGTTCAATTGTTGCCAAACAGGCTCCAGGGCGCCCAAGAAAGTCCAGCAAGCGCCAGGACCGTCTCCTGAAGGTGTTACAGCTGCGGGATCGGGCCACCACCAGTGATGAGCTTGCTGAGGAATGGCAGCAGGCAGGTGTGAGTGCATCTGCACGCACAGTGAGGCGAAGTGAGGAAGGCCTGGTGTCAAGGAGGGCAGCAAAGAAGCCACTTCTCTCCAGTAAAAACATCAGGGACAGACTGATATTCTGCAGAAGGTACAGGGACTGGACTGCTGAGGACTGGGGTAAAGTCATTTTCTCTGATGAATCCCCTTTCCGATTGTTTGGGGCATCTGGAGGAAGGCTTGTTCGGAGAAGACGAGGTGAGCGCTACCATCAGTCCTGTCTCTTGCCAACAGTGAGCATCCTGAGACCATTCATGTGTGGGGTTGCTTTTCGGTCAAGGGAGTGGGCTCTCTCACAATCTTGCCTAAAAACACAGCCATGAATAAAGAATGGTACCAGAACGTCCTCTGAGAGCAACTTCTCCCAACCATCCAAGGGCAGTTTGGTGATGAAGAATGCCTTTTCCAGCATGATGGAGCACCTTGCCATAAAGCAAAAGTCATAACAAAATGGCTCGGGGAACAAAACATTAAGATTTTGGGCCCTCGGCCAGGAAACTCCCCAGATCTTAATCCCATTGAGAACTTGTGGTCAATCCTCAAGAGGCGGGTGGACAATCAAAAACCCACAAATTCTGACAAACTCCAAACATTGATTATGCAAGAATGGACTGCCATCAGTCAGGATTTGGTCCAGAAGTTGATTGACAGCATGCCAGGGAGAATTGCAGAGGTCTTGAAAAAGAAGGGTCAACACTGCAAATATTGACTTATTGCATGAATTCTGTGTAATTCTCAATAAAAGCTTTTGATACTTCTGAAATGCTTCTAATTGTATTTCATTATACCATAGAAACATCTGACAAAAACACCTAAAAACCCTGAAGCAGCAGACTTTGTGAAAATGTAATATTTGTGTCATTCTCAAAACTTTTGGCCATGACTGTACACATCCCTATTTGATACCATCAGCAAAATATTCAGGTGTTTATTTGTGCTTTTATTTTGAAAGGGCAGTGCACAAGACAGACAGTTTGACTCATAGACATACAGTATACGTAGACACCGCATTCACTGGCTGAGTAGTACGTCAACGTCGCCGCCATGTTGAATGTGGCAATCTGTAAAGATGCGCACACACAAACATAGAAACATGCCTCCTTATTGTTGTTATAGACCACACCGGTGTAAATTGACTTCTTACCATTAGCAGAGCTTTCCAAATATACGCAACAAATGTTTAGTAGAAGTCTCCACAGCCTGAACATTAACTTTTAAAAACTCCTTCACTGCTTAAACAGTGATAAACACCAGAACACCTGTTAAACATACTGAGACTCCTCCTTCTTAAAGTCGTGTGATTTTATTTCACATACAGCAGCTGTCTCTTAACAAAGGTCAGTATGAATAAAGTCATCTTAGATTTTAATCACTTTGATGTGTTTAGTGTTAATTATAACAGTCCATTCATCCTGTATTTGAAAGACTAAATCCCTTCACTTGTTCAATCTGTTAAAATGTCGTCAACAGAGCTGTATGGAAGTAGACTAATACTGGGTGAGTGATCAGAGTGAGTAAAGTGATCATAGTGAAACAGTAATATGTTGGGCATATTAGTATAAGAGTAACTACTGCACGTTTTTTGGGTTTTTTTTTTTCATGAAATGATATTTTATACAATTAAAAAACATCTATAATTTCTATAATGTAGTTTATCTGTCATTCCACTGCTCAAAAGCAGACTCACTGCCAGCTGGAGCCTTTTATTCATTTGATAGACTTCGTACGTGTTTTTTCTAAATAATTGTCGTTTTTAGTCCTTACATTAATTTTATTCCTTTATTGTGAAAACGGTTGATCAAAATGAGTTCAATGCAATGGAATTTTTCTTTTTTTCATAAACCCACAGTTTTCACATGTACTTGTTTTAGTTTACACAGCAGACCCGCCACATTCAATATGGCGAATGCGCTGACGCATCGGAGCAGCTGGAAAGCACAGTCAGTGCGGCGTCTACGTATATGTATGTCAATGGTTTGATCCATCCACAGAGTAAAACCTAAATCAGTGTCCTGTCTCAGTCACAAGCATGAGTGTACTTCAGAGTTCAAAGGTCAATGTTGACTGAAAAGCCGAACATGTGGACGTGTTTAGAGAGCGTGACGGATAAATAAACGAACACATTCGGGACGTGCGTCTCGTCTTCTCGTATTCTGCCTCACCCTTTTGTCTCTTTGCTCTCCTCCGTCGAAGTCTTCCTCTCTGCACTCGTCTTCTTCTCTCCTTCATCCTTCTCAGGTTTCTCCGTCTTTGCCGCCGCTTTTCTCGGAGCTATAGAAAAAAAACCCACAAACGTACAGAAGGTGAGGGGACGTGGCGCCCGGTTTGGACCAGAGCAACATTTTGCTGTCTTTTCAAAGTGATAAAAGCAGAGCACAGTTACGGACACATTCTTTTATGCAAGCACAGAGCTATGCTAATTCCTGCTCACCAAAGAAACTGCTGATGGGAGCTTTTTTGCTCGGCTCCTTATCTCTCTGCTCTTTTGCCTCTTTCTGTTTTTTTCGCAGTTTGACTTTTGGGGCTCTCTTCTCCTCCTGGCGTGTCCTTTTCGACCACCTCCTCCTTGACGTCGGTGGGCCCGCTCTCATCATCTGTCTTCTCCTTTGCCTCGTTTTTCTTCACCGCCCCCCCGGCTTTCTTTGCTCCCTCATCAGAGCTCTGTCTCTCGGCCCGCTCCTCCTCCTCGGCCTTCTCTTCTTCCTCTTTTTTCTTCTTCTTCTTCCCCTTCTCCTCATCTGGGCTGTTAGCCTCTGTCACCGCTGTTTTAACTTCTTCTTCCTTTGCTCCCTCCTCCATGGGTTCATCGGCGTTCCCTGCGCAGGGTGAGACAGAAAGGGAGAGCAGTCATTGAAGAGATAAATGACAGCAGCTTTACTGAGGGCGACCCAGTTTTTGCCGTGCCCCTTGTGTGAAGGTGGTTTTGAACACAACAGCCTTCTTCAATATATGCCGCGGGTTATATTTTTTAAGTCTCCTTTTCACCCGAGAGAGTCAGGTAAGAGAAATGACTATTGACAAATGTGTAGCAGAGTCCCTGCAGAGGGAGCTGGGGTCATGACGCCGGCTCAGAGAGAAGCTCCACATGAAAGTTTAATTTTTTCATCCAGGAGTTCAAACGACCGCAGCAGGACTGGACTCTTGAACGGTCACTTTGCTGCTCTGACACACCAGTTTAGACGAGAGAGGCCGAGGCTCCTGTAGCTACACATGCTGCCTCAAATTAAACACACTGAAGAACTGGCCTGCACTCAAACTAGGGCTAGGCGATAATTCCATAACGATAATTATCATGATATCTTTTTTTTTTTATATAAATATAAAAAATGTTCAAGAAAAAACTGATATAAATAAACATGTAATTACAGGAAAAGGGAGGGGGCGCTAATGAGCCTTAAACGCTAGTTGCCACCCAACATTAGACAGAAGAAGAAGCCGGCATTGAACAGCCAATCATGTCGCAGGGTGAGAGGTAGGCGGGGCTTATAGAAGATGAGATCAGACTGAGTCCTGCTGTAAGATGGGACCGGATCTTATCCTGTCTTGATGTTGGGTCTTTGTTAATAATAGAACATAGAATACGGTCTGGACTTCCCAATGCCCTCATTTCTACTTCCCTGGTAGCGGCCAATCAGGAGTGGCCAAAGATCACCAAGTGGCAGGCCTAGTTAACAGACATGCTAGTTGCGTGAGTGTCTGCAGGAGAGCTGCAGTGTTTCAGAGATGATGGTGATGTGTCATAGATTTAAAGGCTCTCGATGTGAAGATTTACTTTGTTACTTCTTCATGTATGCAGAGACTTTGAGCCTTGAGAATCCTTGAAAGTCTGAGGTTCATTCATGGTTGATTCACCCCCCTCATCACTTACTTTAACTCTCCCTGCCCCATTAAAGTTACTAACCATAGACCTTTCTGGAGTCCCTGAGCTCCCTTGTCTCGTAGATTCCTCTGAGCTGACGTAGACGTCCTCCTGCTGTGGACGTTCCAGACTCCAGCTGATACGGACGTGCTGGACTCCAGCGGCAACAGCTTCTACTACTCGTCTCATCACTATCACCGCTCCCTCTCTCTCTTATTCTCCTCTATCCCTCTTTCTAGACCCAACTGGGTCGAGGCAGATGTGTGTCTAACACGAGTCTGGTTCTGCTTGAGGTTTCTGCCTGTTAAAGGAAGTTTGTCCTCTCTGCTGTAACTAGCTAAATACTGTGAGGTGCAATGCTCATGATGGATTAAGGTGGGGTCAGACTGAGTCTTATCCTGTCTTGGTGTTGGGTCTCTGTTCATAATTTGACATAGAGTGGTCTAGACCTGCTCTTTGTAAAAGCGTCTTGAGATAAAGTTTGTAGTGATTTGGCGCTATACAAATAAAGATTGATTGATCGATTGATGGTGTGTAGCTCAGTGTGTCAGTGAACTGTGTTTTCAGACTCAAAGCAGAGGTGAAGTCGTACCTGCACTGCCGCCACCGCTGTCCACACGGGGACGCTTGTTTTGCTGACCCTGCTCCTCCTTGACCTCGGACTCGTCCTTCTGACTCTCTCTCCGGCTCTCGTCAAGCTTCCTCTTGGGGAACATCTTCCTCGCTGCACACGTCAGGGAGAAAGAAGAAGAAGAAGAAGTGAGAGGCATCCCGGCATGATCAAACAGAGAGAGAACACTGAGATGAAAACAGGACAAGACCGCTCTCATTCTGCAGATGTAGGCCAATGGAAGAGGAGAATCTGAGCTACGTGTCTCTGCTAATGAAAACACTAATTCCATCCTGAAAGATATTATGCAGCGCAGCAGCTCAGGGTTCCAGTGTAATTTCCTCAGTAATTTTATGCAGCAGTAGTGCTTGAGGGTAATTTTAGTTTCGGTTCCACATCCGCCTCTGTTCTGCTGCTTGTTAAATTCCAGCACAGGTAGCACTGCTGGTGTTTTCCTTCTAGATATTATAATGAAAGCATTAACCCAGCATCATTAAGATCGCAATTTCTGCTGAAATTAGAGCGTTTCTTTAATGTTCTGTTTTCTTCAGTGGTGACGATGGCGGGGGCTCTTATTGTGGCTGACGACTGCAGTCATCAAACACAAAGAGAATGAGATGATGAAAGAAGAAGAAGAGGAGACGCTTCTCCAGCTGCAAAAAGTGGGATGAAGGGAACAAAGTGAGGGAAAAGGAGAAGGAGCACAAGAGATTTAAATCCTCTTTTCAGGACCCTATATTTCTGGGACAGAATGAGAAAAACAACAAGCACTTTAAATCACTTGGCTATTATGTTTAATGCAAAACATACATCTCGTTTAAAAGACAGATAATGACTGAGAACGGCACACTGAAGGTGCATTTGAACCAAGAGTTCTGGGGTCTTTTAGCCCCCAGAACTACTTTCCCCTGAACTAAAAGGTTCCTGTGCCCCCATTGTTGTCTGTGTTTTAACCACGGGCTGAAGTCCTGGGTAGATTGTGCAAATCAGGCCAGTGATGTATGGAGAAAACAAAAAAGTAAATACGCTACACCACCAGACCAGTAGAGGGCAGTAAAACAAAGAGCAGACACCATAGAAGCAGACGGACAGGCAGGTATCATTATGAGAAACACAACAGTTAGCCTGTTAGCATGAAGAGACTCAGCTGGTCTGTTTTAGATGGTGCTATATTTCATCACAGATGGATTCACTGAATCAACACGTGAGAGGAGATAAGCACGAGTAGCAAAGACGTTTCAACACGGCTTTAAAATCCTTTTGAACTCAAAAAGCCGTGGCAGAGATCGCCCGGTGTTTTGGTTTAAACAGCGACCCTGTTAACTGGAGACTTTCAGCCGGATGCATCCCTCATAAACGTCTTTAGACCATCATTAAATATCTGATGAGGATATTTTGAAATCTTAATAAAAACTAAACTAGTTTGCATTCCCAGGAACTCCCTCTGTGTTTCAACAGCTGTTTAAACTCCACAAACACTGACACGTTCAGCTGAAGGTCTCCAGTTTACAGGGTCACTTTTAAAACCGTAACACCGGGAGAGACGCATTCACGGTGGGCTGAGAGAAGACTACTGTTACAAGCTGCTAAATCAAGAGAATCACAGCTTCTTCTTTTGAAAAGTACACACACATACAAAAAAGATAGAACAAATCAAAACTAATGAAAGAAAGAGAAATCAAGTGAATCACAGATGTGTGTGATGTTATTGTGGACGGAGGGAGGAATAAAGACACTGCGGTTAATCTACCAATCAGACACAGTCATCATTGCAGGCCCTGCCCCCCGAAAGTCCCGGGACCTTTGAAAAGTACTACCCCCCCTAGCAGGGGCTTTTCAGGGGGAGGTTATCTACCCCTGAACTAAATTTAGACCCTGGGTCCTCCAGTGGAAAGCACGTAGTTCAAGGGTAAAGTTCCTCCTGTAGAAAAACACGTGAGACGCTCCAGCTCTCTACAAACACTCGACTCTACAGATGTTCATGCTTTTATTTTCTAAAGAAACTTACCAAAGCCTGCAAACACATTCTGAAGCGTAGAAACACAGACAATCAGCTGCTTTAATACGACGGCTCGCTCGGCTGCTTCCATTAAGTCAGCAGAAACAATGCAGGAATAATAACATTATTACCATTATGTAAATACATGCAGAAAAATAATGATGTAAGCTTGTAGAGTGTCTGCTGGTGCATCAGCAGAAGAGGGAAAACAACTGACAAGGCAATCGGGTCTACTGGTGGTTGACACCCTTCCAGGGAGTCAGGAGATAAATGAAACAGAGTGTGCGGAGCGGCTCCTCATGAACGGACTCCTCATGCGTTCAGCTCGTGATGAATGTTGTGATTTTTTTGCTCTCATTGTGAAATAATGAGTATTTGAATCCATTAGGCTCCTGCTAACAAGTAATCAAGTATTAAACAGCTGCAGGCAGAAGAACGATCAATCCTCAGCTGGTGTCAAAGTTCACAAACGGAGCGACTTTGGAGGAAGAGTGGAGAAACACAAAAACAGTTGAGAGTGAAAAATGAAGAATATGAGGCTCACCTGTTTTACGTTTTGTGATCCCAGTGGGTGAGATGGAGTTTGGGGTGCAGGGGGTCCCGGGGGAGGCTGAGGAGGCAGGGGTGGCAGGGGTGGCAGGAGTGGCAGGAGTGGCAGGGGTCTTGGGGGTTGCTTGGGCAGGAGGAGGAGACAGCGGGGTGGGAACAGCCTTGAACACATCGTCCTTCTGAAAAAGAGGAGCCCTGCATGTTAGAGCTGAATATCATCCTAACTGTGATGTACATGTTTAACGCCAGAGCACAGAGCAGGACCGCCGGACAGCTGGAGTCATGTGACGAGGCTTTCCCACAGTAATCCCTGAATCAAGGATTCTCCTCCTCCTCTCCTCATCCATGTTGTCTTTCTGGTCCTCTGAAAACCTCTGACCTGTTGACTCCAGGCCTGGCTCCACTCATCATGACGGTTTGTTGTTGTAGTTAAAGGCACTATGAGGAGTTTTTCACCAGCTGAGAAACAGACTGAAACCAACACTGATGCCTCTTTATGACCTTCAAAAGCAAACAAAACCATAAACAACAACACTGATACTTTCTCTGTTGTCATTTTTAATGCCTTAAACCACTCAGAGGGGGTAGGTGTCAGACCACATGATTGACATGGAGCTTTAGAAACATTCTTTTTCATGGCAAATAATCACATTGAGTGATACATCTAGCTGTTAAAAGACAGCAGGGTGAGGTTTTAGTTGAAAACACTACTTTTGCATGTATAGGACAAGAGATAAGAGGTATCACTTTGTCCACAAGGAGGTGCCAAAATTAATATAAATCAAAAGTTCCTCACAGCAGCTTTAAGTGAAATACGATCTGGTGATAACACAGAGTGTTTGATTCTGAAAATCAACCGGATGTTTTCATTTTGTTTTGGTGAAACCTGACTTCCTGTCCCGCTCCATCTGCTCTGTTGAGATTGATGCGTATAGTAATGATTCGTATGTAGCTGCACTTTAACTCTGACCACTGTGTGTGTCTCTCTGCTCCACTCTCAGTCACACCTGCAGCTCTCCATGAAATATCGACGTTTTTTAAGAGAGGCCACAGGTTACGTCTATGTCTGTTATGGACAGAAAGCAAGAATATAAGCTCAAATATAATATTAAGTATTGAAGACAGGCCAGTTTTGTCTGATACTTTGCTCCCCTAGTGTTTGAATTCATTGAGACTTCAGCAGAATATAAAGGGCAATTATAGCACATCAGGATTTTGATTTTTTTATTGCTTTTAATGACAGCTTCTTGACTCTTTTCATTAGAAAAAGCAGGATTGGTTGGTTGTGGAGCTCCAGATCTCTGTGGATTGCTTCTATCCCCTGAGCCCAACTTCTGCAAAAAGAAAAGGTTTTTTTTTCTTTTCCAAAGGCTATAGAAGTCTAACAATGACCTGTCAACACCAAAGAGCTGCGAGCAAAATACAGAGAAGAAAAGCTCCACCAAATCTATGAGGTAGAGTAGCTGTGCTTTTTAGAAAGTGTTGGAAAACAACACGGCACACCGTGAATGACACGCACCTCCATCAGCCAGGAAACAAGTTTGTTGTGCAATGAAGCGCAACGTTCAGAAAGGGCGGAAACAAACACAGATGAGGCGCAGAGCTCCGGAGCCGGCAGACTGGCATCCACCTTTAAAAGTCAGGGTAAAAGCTCGCACTTGACATGAAATGTGTTGACATGATGTGATCTTTACTCAGGTATGAAATCAAGTCAGGAGTGGGTTTTGTTTCCTTCAAGACGTCCTCACGATCAAGAGCTCATTTTGTAACCTGTGGAGGTATTAATCCTTCGGTGGTTATTAAAAGGAAAGCAGGTTTAAGGGTAGCAGTCTGGAGGTTGGATTCCCTTCTTCCTTCTGACAGTCCGTCAGAAAAGAGACAGCGTGGAAACACGGGCACGACAGGGTTTCTGCAGTTTTGACCTCTGTACATTATCTATGAGCCTCAAAAGGAAGTGAAGCTGTGGAAGACAAACACCTAACTGAAAATGTTAAAACAGGCAGGAAATAAACGATAAACACTATCAATTAAAAAAAGATTTATCTGGTGTTTAATCTCTTTTTTATTCTCATTATTTTATTGGTATTTATTTATTTCCTCTTCAATTTCATATCTATGAATTCAGTTATTCATTGTTTTCATGTATTTTATTATTCTAATCTGTATGTATTATCTTTATTATAAATGTTGTTTTATTTATTTATGTGTTTCGTCTTCTCTTTGTATCCATGTATCTATTATTTTTATTTTTTTATTTTTTATTTTTTTATTTTGAATTCATTTTTACCTTTTTGTTATCTTGGTTATCATGTTTTATTATTTCATTTAATATAATTTGATTTTTATTATTTTTACTGTCAGACAAGAGAAGGTTATTCTGTCTGGTGTTTATTTTATTTTTATTATTATTTTTTTATTTGTATTAAGTAATTTCCTCTTCTATTTTGTATTATGAATTCAGTTATTCATTATTTGTATTTATTTATTTTCTATTCTTTTATTTCATTTTCATTTCATTATCATAATCTTTATGCATTATCTTTATTATCAATATTATAATTACGTTTTTTATTTATTTCCTCTTATTTTTATATACTTATCTATTTATTTGTAATTTGTATTTATTTATAATCTATTATTTTATTTTTTATTCATTATTATTATCTGTTTGGTTATCTTTATTATTATTATCTTACTTATATATTTTTTTATTTCATTTAGTTTGATTTTGAGTCTATTTACTGTCAGAAAAGAGAAGGTTACTCTGATGTTTCTTTTCTTTTCTCTTTATAATTATTTTATTTATTTGCCTTGCTTTTTTATATTTATCCATTTAGTTATGTATAATTTTCATAATATAATATAACAGTCTTTTTCCTTTCTCGATTATTATCAATATAAAGTTTTTCTTCTTTTTTTACATCTATCCATTTATTTATTTGTTTTATTAATTTATTTATTGAATCTTCTTTTTTGTATTTATCCATTTAGTTATTTCTTATTTTATTCATGTATTATCTTTTTCCTCTCTATATTATTGTCAATATTAGAATGTTTCTCTTTTATTTAGTGTAATTTGATTTAGTGTCAGAAAAGAGACGGGTTGGAAACACATTCATTAGTTTTGATGAGACTCAAAAGCAAGTAGAGACAGCTCTATTCTCAGATCAAGCTTTGAACGACTCTTAAGTAGCATCTCTACTGGGAGTCTGAACTTCTTGTTTCCAGTTTAACTCAGAACCAATAAAAAGATCATTAACAGATTAAAATAATCCTCAACGTCTGCTCTGTGTTAATGCTTCCTGGAGCTGCTCTGTGGCCAGCAGTAAAAGACTGCACATCAGTACATAATCATTACAAATCCTTAATAACAGTCATCATATCAAAGTGACGCTGGGTGTCGTGTGTCAGCCACAGTCTCTTCCTTCAGTGCAGAAATAATGAATCACTCCTGACACATTACAACAAATAAACGGGTGGTTAATAGAGGAGTTTATCAAGCCACAGGTGGTGGAATGACGGCCAAGGCCAATAATCTGCTCTTTCATTATGTGGCTTATTGACGTACACATTCAACGTGCTGAATCACTGTACAATCACTGTGCCTTTGTGCCACAGTGTTTTCAACCAGGCAGTAAACAACAGGCGGCGATACACACACAGGAGCGTTAACAGTAGGGGTGTAACGATTCATCCACTACATCGATGTATTGATTTATATTCCTATGATCCGACTACATCGATCTGTGCTCGGCAAGTTGGCCTTCAGGACGGCATATATGGATCTAACATCGTTTTAAAAGGTAATAAATTGATTGTATTGATAAGAGGAAATAACATTTGATTTAAGTACGGCAGACTTTATATGGATGTGTTTCTTTGCACTTTTAAAGCTGGGGTTGGTGTTCAGATTTAGATCATCTTTTTGTTCTACTGGTTAAAATGATCTTTATGTCCCGATGACATCAATACATAATGTGTTCTTAAAAAAGAGGTAAAAAAAACTGCTACCTACAGCCGGAGTAAACCTGGGAAAACACCAACCAATCACCGTTTTTGGGGTCCAAAATTTTAAACCAATCAAATCCTGTCCTGCCGTTCTGCCCGCCTCCTGCAAAGCGTACATTTCCCATTCACTCCCCGTCTCCTGCCTCTGCTTCCCCTGACTCTACAGATTGCCCCTCTCGCTCGACCTCGGGCCTGTCCCCTCTGACCTGATGAGGTGCTTTGCTCAGGACTGTAGTCCGGATCAAAGTCTAAAAAGCTCTCACCACGGGGCTCTGACAAGCAGAAGAATTAATTACATTTAGTAAATCCTACAGAAAATGTAGATGTACTGTAGCGTCTGTCCGGACGCTTTAGGGATGACGAGCCGATTCGTGAACATGTTGATCTTTACTAACTGGTCACTGTCAGCCGTGATCACGCCGACCAACAAAACAACAATCAGTGGTTAGACAAAGTCCTGAAGACATGCTACATTCAAATTCATGCTAGGTTTCCAAGACTATCAACCCTAGCTTTAATGATAAAGACCTTAAACCGTTACTGAAATCAGGCTGCCTGTCTGTGACATCATCACCATGCACCAGCAGACAACAAAACAAAGCATGGAGGCAAGCGGCAACCTCCAGTCTAATAATATGAGTCAATGTGGAAGTGTTAAAAGCTGCAGTTCATCGAGGATTCGCTTGAGGCTGGCTCCAGAAGTACCGGAAGTCACATACACATAGGGATGGGTACCTTTCACATTTGAATACATTTGATACAGTACCGATACCCGGTACCTGGGAATCGGTACCGGTACTCAACAGTACCAATTTTCGGTACTTTTGTGTGTTTATATAGTAATAAATGTTAATAAAAAAAATGAAATCTCAAATTAGTTTAATTTAACATACTTATTTCATTTAACATGAAATGAACAGAAACAGGATTCTATAGGTGATTAGATATATTAGCTGACACGTGCTCGTGGCGTCTAATTGCTCTTTCTGGAGTTTATCAATGAACACACAGGAACGCCTGCGGACAGGAAAAAGTCAGTTCTCCGTCTCTTTATAATAACAGGACACACAACTTACTAGTTGGGCATTCACACACACAGGAACGGTTATAAACAGGGCAGGTAGTCGGAGCAAGAAGGTCCGTCTCAACCATAGACTGTAGAAAATAAACTTAATCCTCATGGAGTTCTGCCTCACGGTGAGTCAGGCGCACTCCCGCGCAGAAGCAGAGAGCAGAGACGTCCACCCGGTCAGTCTCTGACTTTATTACAGGGCGAAAGTATGGAAAATCACCTCCTCTTCCACTCCCTCACAGTCACAAGGATGCGTTCAGGTACCGAAACATGGTACCGTTTGATTTTACGTGAATCTGTACTCGGTAGTACCGACGGAATTCGGTCGGTACCTATAAAAGTACCGAACCCGGTACCCATCCCTACATACACATGAATGTGAAAAGCCAATCTTTACAGCAGAAATAAACATGTTTACAGCCTGGTACAAAAGATGAGTGTAGTCTGGATAGCTCATTTCTAGATGTCCTCTCACTGTGAGGGGGGTGAATTTTTTTCTAACGCGGCAATTTTGAAGATATTGAGATTCCGAGTCTTCCAATGAGAGACACAGCTGACTGCAGGAACACTGCAGCTGTTGGCTAGGAGGCTTAAACTCCGCCTCTTTATGTCACACTGGCTCGATAGAAGCAATATGACTGCTGCTGCTGATTGGCTTGAAAACAGCGTTCAGAAACAGACGGGTGACATCATGGATACTACGTCCATATTTTACAGTCTATGCATGGTGGATGGCAGAGGAGAAGCCGGTGAGCCAGAAATGATCAAGCCACCATTGCAGCCCAGCGTGTGGAAACACTTTGGCTTTTGCAAAGACAGAGATGTTTGTAGGATATGTAAAGGTCAAGTAAAGTTACCATGGCAACACCACAAATCTATCCAACCACCACTACCATTGCAAATGTATTGAATATTGAAAATGAGAGTAGAAAGGTTAACCTCCTGTTAATTCAACCTGAAGGGTTGGTTGCACTTTATCCAAATAACATTTGAATGCATTTGCGATTAATTGTTGTTTACTTGTTTGTTTATATCCATAATTAATTTATACCTGATTCCCTTACAAGAAACTACAGGACTCTAGGACTGTCCAGTATCAAGGGATTTATTTCACAGTCACACTGGTTGAATTTTTGGCTAAAAAGTTACTGTATCGATTTCAAGTCACTGAATCACTTCAGATCTTATCGTTCTAAATGAATCAATATCATCCTTTAATCGTATCGGCAACCACGGATCATGATACGAATGGAATGGTTGTTAAAACAATCGTTACACCTCTAGTTAACAGCCTTATTAAAGCCAGGCCGTGCAGGCGTGAAGGTGATCCTGAGCGTTTGATTGGCTGCACGCTGCTTCAATCATTCTCTCTGAGTCAGGAAGAAGACGCACACTGGTCATCGATGTGCTGCAATCCTAAATATCTGACATTTATCCAAAACAGAAACTTTCCCACCTTCTCAGTTTTCACAGCCGTGTCTTTTTCTCCCTTCGTGGCGACTTGTTCTTTCACTGCCGGCGCCTCGACCTCGTCCTCGTCGCTGTCCACGATCTGACGGCTGCGTTTGGCCACCTTCTTGACTGGAGAATCGGCCTCATGGACGCCGTTCTGCACCTTCAGAGGGCTTTTGACCGTTCTGGAGCAGAGCACGGACACAGGAAGACAATAATGTAAAAACAAAAACAAACGCAGCAACAAGCGGCCGCAGTCGGTATCAGAGCTGATTGCAGAAGCAGTAAAAAACAAGGGAAGTCGTTAAATCGAGGCAGGAGTCATAAAAGAGAGGTCAATGCACTGATGAAGGGATCATTACAGAGAAGACAAGTGAGTTTTAAGACACCCTTTTAAGATGTTACAGTCTGAGATAATGAACACTATCATCAAAGCAGCTCACAGACGAGGAGCTGAAGGGATCTGCTCGTTTGATTATCATAAAACTGGCCGCAGAGACGCTTTGCTAAGCTGCACAGATCTGTGACTGAGGGTGGTTCAAAGATGATTCCCCTGAACTGAAGCCATCAGAGAGGTTTGGACACAAATATGTTTGAATATGTGGCTTTTGTTTTACTTCCAAATCCATGTCGGGGATGTCTTTCTGTCTATTCCTGATGTTTTTCTCTATCAATTAGTCCCTGGTCCATTTTTCTTCAAACCTTCCACAGAACATCTTCATCCTCACTGCATCACATATTTACTAACATGCACACAGCAGCAGCTTAGAAAAGTCAAGCCAGAGAGGAACATGGAGGACTCTGGTGATGCAGCAGCAGCTTAGAGCAGGAGGGGGAGAAAAATAGAGGCTCAAATGTTAAAAAGCAGCTAAGTTTGAACATGCACAAAGTCAAAATGACTTCGAAGTAAACAGCAGGGTGCACGAGATGCAGATATTTTGAGATAATTCATCATTTGCATGAAGACAAAGATTTGTGAGCATCTCAAAGCCATGAATGCAGCTTTGAAGCTTGGTTTAAGTTGATAATAAAGCACTTCATTTGTATTTTCTTGCCTGCTTTATTTTCATTCAGACAAACAAAATATAATATGCAATTACACTTCTAAAGTCATGAAATCATGCTTCTTCTGGATTAAAAGCTTCTCTTGAAGTATATGTGTTGTATCTACATGCAGCGCACTCCTCTTCTTTTTTCTGATTTGAAATGTGTTCTTTTACAAAAACTCAAGACACAAATAATGACAATACAATACAAAAAATAAAAAACAGACAAGATGAAACAAAACTAAATAAAATATCATTTAAAATAAATAATAATAATAAATACAATTTTAAGAATAAAAATTTAAATAAATGATCCACCTAAAAACGGACATAAACATTGAATTGACGGATTATTTACAGCAGGAAACAGTGGGAACATATAAAATCTAAGCAGAGAAATATCATACACATACCTATTCACACACATACATATCTATGCACACATAAGCACATGTACATAGATTCAAAATAAATTAATTCAATAAAAGACAATAAGTAGAAAAGATCCTATTTGAATGTATTCATTTCCTCTTCTATTTAATATTTATCCATTTAGTTATTCTTTATCTAAATGTATGTGTTAGCTATTTAATCTTTATTTTATGATTATAAACTTTATATCTTTATTATTATCAATATTATTATTTATATCCTCTTCTTTTTTGTATTTATCCATTTCTTTGTTTATTTCTTACTTTTTTATTTATTATCCATTCCTATATTTTTATTTTATTATCAATATTATTATTATTTAATAACTTCCCCTTCTACTTCATATTTACCCATTTATTATTTTTATTTATTATCTATTCTTTTAATTTATTTTATAGATATAATCTGTATGTATAACCTTTATCATCATCAATATATATTTTTTTGTTTCCTCTCCTTTAACATATCTTTTCACGTATTTGTTAATTATTTGTATTATTTATTGATTATTTTCTTTTTTTAGTCAAAATCTTTTTATTGAGACACAAACAGGGTATACATGAAGTGCAGTGTTGATCAGTCAATGATATTAGAGGATGTTATAAATAAACACCAAACGCAGTTAGCAGTCACGTGAGAGACATGTGCAAAGGGAACAAACCAGTAACTGCACATGGTAAGTAAATGAAGCATGGACATACAACAACAGCTTGAGTTACTTTTTTGCTTTTTAGGTTAAAGAAAATATAAAGGTAAACAAAAAACAAAACAATAAACAAACAGAAACAACAACAACCATTATAAAACAATCCCTACCCTGTCACTGCCAGTGGTACCGTGAAATACTTTCCCCAGTCCCATTAAAGACCTAGTTCTACATCAGAAAGAGAGAGATGATGAAGCTGCATCTGAATCATGGTTTTAAAGGTTTGTATACAGAGTCCAGAAAGGGTCCCCAAATTTCAATAAACTGTGCATTTGAATGTTGGAGTGAGAATCTTATTTTCTCTAGCTTTAAGTAAGCCATAATATCTGCCAACCATTGTGCATGCGTGGGCGGGGTAGCATCTCGCCATCTGAGCAGCACGGCACGCCTGGCCAGGAGGGAAGCAAAGGCCAGAGTCCGCTGTTTTTGTGCCGATAACTGTACGACTCCTCTAGTGACCCCAAACACAGCAACAAGAGGATTGGGTTTCAATTCAACGTTGATTATCTTGAATATAGTGTGAAATACCTCTGTCCAGTATTTCTTAAGACTTAGGCATGGCCAGTACATATGAACAAGTGATGCTTCTGCATTCTTGCATTTGTCACAGTGCGGGTCGATGTCGGGATAGAAACGAGACAGTTTAGCTTTAGAGATATGAGCTCTGTGTACCACTTTAAACTGGATTAAGCAATGACGAGCACAGAGAGAGGTTGTGTTAACACGCTTAAGTATAGAGCCCCAAGTGTCTTCAGATAAAGACAGGCCCAAGTCTTCCTCCCATGATCTTTTAAGAATGTCTGTAGTGTCCCGCTTTAGGTCTGCCACCATGCTATACAGCACTGAGATGAGTCTTTTCCCCGAGTTGGGTTCAGGGACAGAACCGAGTCAACAATGGTGGTTTCTGCTGACTAGGGGTGACCCCAAATAGTCGAATATTCAACGATGCGTTTTAACGAGTCTTAGTCGACTGCCAATCTCATAGTTGAATATTTGCATATGAAACGTGGATCATTCCATTCAAACCATGGGGGTGCTCAATGTCTAATTCTACATTATTTTCCTGTTTCCCATAAAAATAGTGTCTCATATATCCTATTTTGATTTAAATATAAACTTATTTAATGTAATTCTGAGAACAGCTCTTGAAGTGTTAAATCTCCTTACAGTGGTAATTAAATCTCCCCTGGTAATTAAAGGTGGACTCTCCCATTTAACGGGACCTGTGGAGCAGACGTATCTCAGCTGGTCTTTAAATCATTCTTAGCTCAAAATGTCAGGAAATAAAACTTCAGTTGATTCTAAAAACTAGTGATGAAGATGAGGAGCAGCTTCATGAAGAGGGCTGTGAGATCAAGGATTACCGGACCACACAAAAACTGTACGGGGCTAAAAGAACCAGGAGGGATACCCAAAGCTGTCCGAAGCCTCAAAAACAATCCACAGCATCCCATCCACCTCCACACCATCAGAGAGGATATTCTCAAAGACAGGATTTACAGTCAACAAAGCAAGGAGCGCACTTCTGCCCGTACACACGATGGTTTTCCTCTCGTACAGTTTGAAAAGAGTCAAGCGGACAAAGACGTGATGAAAGACTGTTTTAAAAGGTTCTGTTAAGAGATTTAAAAACCCTTTAGCTGGTTCAGGTTTGATTTTGAACATTATACAAATATTTAGTCTTAAGTTGGACAAACTACCCTCTGCAGTGCTGCTCTCCTCTGTGTGAACACTGTTTAAATATCTCCTGATTCCTTATTCTATAGTGGAGCGTTGTTCCATGTTTAATGGATGGTGGCCTTATTTGAGTTTTCTCTCCTTCATCACCTCGTTGTTTTTGAAATATAGATTTAAAAAATCTAAGTTTTATTCTTATAATATTCTGTTGTCCCTTTTACTTTAAGCTATGAGTCTCTTAATTGTAAAGGGTTATGTGTAATATTGTCATGCGGTCACCATCATGCAGACTTTGGGTCAATAAGGAAAAACAACAAACATTCCACTATTCATCCACTATGGGCAAAATCTGATGAATCAGATTCCACTAAGCAAATCCTTCGTGGGGCTCACCCCTACTACTGACAATGGGATATGGGAAAACTTTAAGATGAGAAACTGTCTTGCTTGTAAATATCTAAAGAAGTTCGACTTTGGTAGATTAAACTTTTTGCTTAACTGCTCAAACGATGCTAAGTTGTTGTCCATAAACAGATCTTTAAAGTGTATAATACCCTTCCTGTGCCATTCAAGAAAAACAGAGTCATGCATGATTATTTTCTTTTAAATTCATTATTATTATCTTTATTCTTTACCTGTATTATTATCTTAATTATTAGATTTTTTTCTTTGATTTAAAATAATTTGATTGGAACTCTAACAAAGACAATGAACTCTTACTTCTTCACAGCCTCCTCCTTGGTTTTCTTCTGGCTCTCCTTGCCTTTAGGCTGGAAGAAGGATCTGGTGCAGGAAAGCAAACAGCAGAAGACAGGGGAAAGTTAGCATGCACACATAGACTCATCATATCAACAGTTGCTACACAGGTGACTTATATCAGGGGTTCCCAAAGTGTGGGTCGGGAACCCCTGGGGGGTCGCAAGACACAAATGGGGGGTCGTGAGGAGTGTAACAGAATGTTTTTTTTCTTGTTTTTTTTAATAGTACATTCTACTCGAGATGTAAGGATATATATCATATATATCATATATATCATATATCACAAGACGGTAAAAAATCGCTACAAATAAGGGTGGATTGAGCTGCTCTCTCGTCACTCACTGAGTGGAGGTGTTTTAAGTTTAAAGCATGTTTCAGAATCAGCTGACTGAAGGTGTTGCTCACAGTGGAGACGTTCAGCTGGGGGCTGCAGCTGAGTGACAGGTCTCCATGAGCGCTTTTTTTCTCCACCGCCAGACTGATTCTGACCCGGTTGCGCTCCCGGCTAACACCTGACCACATATACTTCCGCCGGGCGGCAGTGTGAATTTGTATTGGGCGCTGTTAGTACCAAAATAAAAGCTTCATAAAGCGATACAGATATCCTAACCATAGTCTGTCAGTACTGACTCTTACGGGTTATAGCTGGACTGCCCGCCGTAAAAATGCTGGATAGGCCGTTTTGGAGGCTATAAAGGGATTTCTCAACGCTCAGAGACAGGACTAACCCAGTCTGTGGTACGAACAAGCTAAGTTGCTATTGCTAAGTCTGTATCTCTTTCTGAAGCTTTTATTTTGGTATTTCCGCTGGGCTGCAGTGTGAATTTGCATATCAGCAATTGCAAATATTTAGGATCGCAGAGCAACATTTAGATTTAACATTTATATTTAACATTTAGATTTAGATTTAATATTTAGATTTAACATTTAGATTTAGATTTAGCATTTAGCATTTAGATTTAACATTTAGATTAATATTTAATATTTAGATTTAATATTTAGATTTAAATTTAACATTTAGATTTACATTTAACATTTAGATTTAGATTTAATATTTAGATTTATATTTAACATTTATATTTATATTTAGCATTTGGATTTAACAATTATTTCAACTTAATATATTTTTCACAACAAAATGAAATGTAAAGAAGATCACAAATATTCCTCTAAATGTGATAAAAAAGTGACTTTTAAAAATTCACTCTACATTTTTATGACGTTTTGGAGCTAAATGTGGAGAAATGTTATTTTCGGTGTGCACGACTTTACAAACGGCGCCCCATACAACTTATCCGTCAAAATCAGTGTTAGCAATTGTTGATACTCACCAGTGGCAGGAGCATATCTTATATGTATTCTATGTTGGACATAAGTTAAGTGCATAGATCCACTGAACTATGGGTGAGTATCTTGATCTCTGTGGACTGTCAGATTGGATGGGATAAAGTTTCTCTAAGACATAAATGATCTACAGACACTCCAGAGGGGTTAGTAAACTGAGTATTGAAATAAAATAATAGTTGTTTAAATTTTGAGTTCAATCCAGTCTTCTTGAAAATCGTTATAGAGACATGAGTGAACCAAAAATTGGGATTTGAATCAAATTGTGGGTTGGATGTATCGTTTCATCCTTAGATTTGACCCATTATAGTACAAATATGACAAAAATAGTAGATAACCTTGAAAAGATAAAGTGTAATGAGTTTTCTGTCTTACTTTTCTCCAGATGACTCCTCAGTTTAGAGGTAGTGAACAGTTAATGATCAAAAGCATCAGTAGCAGCCTGTGTAAATTATGACATTATATTATACAGTCTATGGTAGCAGCAGGTTCATTCATAACAGCACAGGAAACACAGACACATGCTCATATAGGTAGAGTCACTTTCTGCAGACCAGCTAAATGAAGCCACGTTAAATCACTTTGAGGGACAGTGGGGGTCGTGAGTCTTTGGCACCTATATTTTGGGGGTCACGGGCTGAAAAGTTTGTGAACCTCTGAGTTACATCCATCTCTCTGTTGACAGATGTTGCAGTTCTTCCTCTCTGTGCGTTAAGATCAGGTGAAGATCTAAGCTGTCAGGTAGCTGAAGCCTCAAAGATGGTGTCTTCGTATGAAGTTAGGAGCACTTCCTCCTTTCTTTAAAAGTTGAACCCCTTCCTCAAAACAAACATTAACTCACAGATAATGCAGTTAACACTTCATTCAGCTTTACAGTTTGACTTCCAGTGTACTGAAGTCACTTAAACACCCACTAACACACTCAAACCGAAGAATCAGCTAAGCTAGCTCCCAGCAACACACACACACAGACTTCACCGAGCTAACGCTGCTGACACAGAGTGACAGGAGCTTTGTACTCACGCGATGCTCCGCTGCATTCTGTCTTCAAGTTATTCCAACACCTGACACTAAAGTAAGACTAACAGGTTACTTAGAGCACAGCTGGAACATGCACACACGTAAACACCAGATCCCGCGCTGCACAGGGACAATATAGTTAGAATATTAGGCGCCAAAATGACATCTCAACCCAAGATTGAACACTGAGAAGAGGGCTCACTCCGGTCCCAAAATCGGATACGTTTGCCTGTCGACAATACGGAAGCTGTAAAAGGACATGCAGCCATGCTTTATGTTAGGGTTTAACGTCATAACATGTATTAATAACGAGGTTTCAACTTATTCATGAATAAAAGATTACTTTTTCCATTCTTGCAAGATGTTAAATCTTGTTTTCTTTTGATATTAGGATACTTATGACAATCTAAGAACTCATAAACAACTCACTACTGAAACATTTATAATACTGCCTGTAATTACTACTATTTAATCCATTTGTATTTATCTAAATTCTATTTGTAACATTGTATATATCTAAATTGTATAATATCTTTATTTATCTATTGTTATTTGTACTTAATTTATTTTACTAAATCAACCTTCTTTTTGATCGTACTTATGTCTGGGTTGCTGTAACAACTCAATTTCCCCCGTGGGAATCAATAAAGTAATATCTTATCTTATCTTATAATGATAAGACAGAACATCACATGCCATGCCAGCTTAAAACTTTTAACTTCATTTTTTAACATTAGAAGTAAGGAAATCAGTGTATTTATTTCCTGATATTGTTAGCTGTAACAAACGATGAATTACCTACTTTTTAAAACAATGTATTATATTAGAAACTAGCATGAATTATGGGTCAAGTCTAATATATTTGAAGCCACAAATTGATGCAAAAGTTTTCCAAAGACAGTCAAAAACCTAATTCGGATTTAGGGTACCCGGAAAATAGGAGCGGAGTGATACCTCTGACTATGTATAGACCAGCTTTGATTCTCCCGGGAAAAGCTGTGCAGCGGAGGATCCGCGGGTTCTAAACGCTGCTACTGCCCCCTGCTGCATTGGAGTGGTAACTGCAGGCAGGCACCAGCAGCTGGTCCTGATGCTGCTAAGAAGACATGAAGGCTGCCGTCATGAAAATTTCACAGTGCCTGTAAGAATGCAACATTTATGCAGCGGCTCTTATTATTTTCATGAAGCCTTAAGAAGGAGGGCGAATGCAAGACAAACAGCTGAATAATGTAAGCTGAGCGTTCTGCTTTATTAACTCAAACACAAGTGCCATGTTGTTAATTGTTTACAAGTGCAATTCCCCGACTGTGGCGTGAAGTGCTGACAGAAGAAAAGCTACTTCCTAAACATCTCTATTCAGCAAAAAGTAAACTAACAACAAAAACATCATAGTCCAACCCAATAAATACAAAGTCAGTGGATTACACACAGCGGATAACAGACTACTGAATAATTAGCCAGAAAAAGACAACAGTGCGAATCTGAGGAGGGAGAGGTGTCCATCTGGTGGAGTTTGGTCCTTAGCTTCACTCCCTCTCCCCCTTCTGTGTGTCGCTCCCCCCTCTCCTCCCTTCTCGCTCAGTTTCAGTCTGCTTCACACCACCAAACAGGCCTCTGCGGATGTGGTTCAGATGATCCCAGCCCATGGGGCTCTTGAGATGGAGGGATGAGGTCGGAGGTGGCAGACCCGAGTCCCTCAGCTCCTCCAGGTTGGATCCCAGACGTGCAGGGGCAGGAACGAAGGGGAAGTGGACAGCGTGGGGCATCGGGACGTACTTTGGGAGGCAGCAGGGGAGCAGGATGGGGTGAGGCACAGGGAGGACAGCTAAAAGAGAGAGAGAGAGAGACCTCAGCCATTTGTTCAAGACGTTCATAATCCCAGCGGTGGAGGAAACATTTACATAATTCATTAAAGCAGCTAAAAATCAGTCTGTCTTGTTACAAGTCCTGCATTTTTTTTCCGGATTGGGGTTCAAAATCTCCTCCTAAAACCATCATATGTGACCACAGTTCATCGCTGCATCCACGACAGCAGGTTCAAACTGAACCATGCAAAGAGGAAACCATATATAATCCTGATACATTAACACTGAGACTTCTCTGGACCTGAGCCCGTTTCAGATGGACTGAGGGGAAGTGGAAAACTGTCCTGTGATCTGATGAATCAAAATCTAACATTCTTTTTGGAAATCATGGACGCTCCAAAGAGGTTGTTATCTTGCACAGCCCTAACGCCAGCATCCCTGATGGTATGGGGATCATAAGAGTCCATGGCATGGGTAGCTTCCACATCTGTGAAGGCTCCATTAATGCTGAACAAGATTGAAGGTTGAGGAGCAACATATGCTGCCATCCAGACAATGACGTCTTCAGGGAGACCTTACATATTTCAGAGAACCACATTCTGCACATATTACAACAGCATGGCTCTGTAGTAGAAGAGTCCAGGTGCTGAACTGTGGAGCAGCTGAAATGCTCTATCGGGCAAGAATGGGACAACAGGTCACTTCCAAAACAAAAGAAACTGGCCTCCTGGATCCAAAAAGTCATGAACATCCAACACCCAAATGACTCATTCACAATCTATGCTGTGGAAAATGTAAATAAAGGCTGTTTCAAGTGTGTGCAGTGGATCACTTCTACTACCTCTGTCATTGCAATAACTGCATAGAAATATCTTTATCTTTAATGTCTTTAATAGTCTGTCTCATAGCAATGAAAAAATCCCTTATAGTAGCTTTAAAGCTTCTGAATAGTCTTAGAGGAGTAAAAAGTACCATCTCAGGACTAAAGACAACATCTACTTTCCATTTCTCAACATTCATACATCAGTAAAGGAACACCGGCGCTGAATGATGTTAACGTAATTCACAAAAACTGAACATTATGCTGCATTTTATGACTTACACATATTTGACATGTTTACCGCACTGGTGTTAAAGAAATCTAATGAAATAAAAGACCCTCCTCAGTTGCACTTGTTGCTCTTTTTACTTGGGTTTAAGCTAAAGAAGCTTGCTGCAGACGGAGACAGTTAAAGAGCTGGTAAAGGCAGGTAAGAGGACTCCAAGGTGAGATGTTCTTGTTATAAGGAACCTCTTTTTTTAGTCTATCTGTTGCCTTTATTTCATTAAAACACAATTACAGCTGACTCGATAACTCAATACATCCTGCAGAATAAGCATGCAGTGTTAAAGACTTTAAAGTGTGCAGAAGAGTAGATGTCGCGGGCTTCATCCCAGTATACTGGATTAATCCATCGTCTCCAAGGTAATGAGTGGACTCGCATCATTTTTCTTCTTGAAATATGAAAACAGCTCATGCAAATAGAAACAAGTAGAACAGCAGATTCTCTGCAGCTTGAACTAAAATAAACTTCAGGACGAGAAATCAACAAACCAGCTTTGAAGAGCGAGTTCAGGGATGATGAACAGAGCAAGAATATGAGTGTGAGGAGGACGGGGCGTGAGATGGGGAGCGGTTTGTGGAGTTTTGTCTTCATTTAGGGGAAAGTTTAGTTTATTTAAATACAGACTTTTTGGACAGCCACATTTAGCATCGCAATGAATATCCCTCTAACCTTGAGTTATGTGCTCTCTTTGCTGACCTAGCTTGGGATAGCATTAGCTGACAAGTTCATGTTTTCAAACCTCATTCCTCTCAAGCTCCACCCTTTCATTCATCACTTCTGACAATGAAGAAACAAGGTGATGGGGCTGAAATGCCCAACCCTACATTTTCAGAAGTCAGTGTTGACGTCGTGATTTCTGTCTTTTCTTGCGCTGCGGACTTGTTGTCTTAAAATGAGGTGTATTTTCAATGAAACCAGCCCTCCACAAAGTTTACTGACATATAACAACACCTTTAAATGCTTTAAATGCTTGATTTTGACTTAATGAGGGTGAAAAGTTGTCAAAAAGTGGCAGCTCGGATTGCCAGGTATCCTAGAATCCTTTGTAAAGGGTAGATGATGGTTGCAATACATTGGAAGAACGGGAGTGAATTTTCAGCCCCACCAAAAGAGATTGTATGGATGCAGTGGAATAAGTGCTCACTGTCTGGAAAGCCAAAAGATTTAGAACTCCCTCTGCTGGCTGGCTGCAGTATAGTTCATAAACCCGGCCTCTTGACAGCTCTGTTGACAAAAGAGGCTCCTGCAGCGTTCTTTACCAGATTATCAGAGTAAAGGAGGAACAGTGAAGGGAACGTAACAAATACGAACACAAGAGTCATGAAAATGTCCATAACCGTGAGTGTCTGCTTCAAAGCAACACAATGATCTGTTCTGCTGTGGACCGGACAAGTCAAGTCAGGCACGCCCTTATTTGGGAAAAACTCGTAAGTTTAATATCTTTGCAAATACCCAGTTAAAACAGTTAAAACGGTTTAGGTCTGACTAGCTAATTTCTCTATCAACACACACTGAACAGGGTGAATTTTTTTATAACTCTGTATTTTCGAAGATGTTAAACGTTAAAAGTTTTGCCCAAATAAGGGCATGGCTGACTTGATTGACAGGCAGGGCTCCTGAAGCTGTTAGCAAAAAGGCTAAAGGCCCGCTTCTTTACCTCACACTTAAGGTTGATTTATACTTCTGCGTCTCCTCTATGCAGCAGGGGCTGACGCGGACATGAGCACCACATACTTGTGTGTCGATGTGTCCGTGTCACGCAGCAATTCTCCGCTGAAACACTTGAGGGCAGTGTGGTCTCTCTGATAGTCGGTCGCCTGCTTCCGGCCCCGCTACGATCTCTGTTTACTTTTCCACAGAGATTCAGAGCGTGTTCTGTTAATCTACAGCTGATACATGTTGCTGTTTATCACACAGACATGATTACATGAAGAATAGAGAGGAGGAGATGAAATACACGGACGATGTGCGGGATCCCGGAAGTACTGTTAATCAGTCCCTCCAGGAAGTTGTGATTTCGCGATCACAGCTATCAACGCAAATTCAACCAATCAGCGCAATTTTTCCGCGGCCCTGCAATTTTATACAATCACCGCAACTTTCCCACAAATTTGACCAATTACCTTAATCTCAGCCCCTGTACGTCATCGGTTTTGTCATCAATTTCACTTACTTGGAACATAAACGTAAGTCCTTACTTGATCGGCACTTTTCAACAGCAAAACACGCACAGAGAACGGGTGAAAAGAGAGAGGACAGCAGGCAGGACAAGTGACCATGACAACGTTATTATTTATAGATTGAGGGGCTCAGTGTTAGCTTGGTCTCTACCTGCAGCAGGTGTGCTTTATGAACCAGCTCTCCTCACCTCCATGCATCTGTCTTATCTTCATTGATGATTTTTACCCCCGGTGTGTGTTAGTGACAAAGACACAACCGGGGGACGTCTGTTTAATATTTGATGTTTGACGTTGTTGCCGTGGTTACCGTAAAAAGCTCTGCATCTACAGCTTGATTTAATCCAGTTTGGTGAAACATCAGACACCTTCAGTAAGTTTGGATCAACTCCTCGTCATCAAAGATGCAGATGCATTTCAGAGTGCCGTGAACTGTCTGTGCCTGTTACTGCAAGGTGCATTCAGGGACCGTCGTAAATGTGCAATACAGTCCTTTCATGGCATTTTTCTGTGAATCAAGAGAATCAAAATACAGTCACAGTGGCCACATCAAGAATGTTTTCTAAACACAACTGTAATTTAGCGTATTTACTTGCCCCTGAGATGTTATTGGGGGAAAAAAGCAAAGAAAAAAATCGCAACTTTCACCGCAATTTTTTCAAAAATCTGTCGCAAATTCAGGCTTTTTGGGCCGCAACAATCACAAAAAAATCCTGCGAAATCCTGGAGGGACCAAGCGGACCAATCACAGGGCTTGCCGTCCGTGTCGATTCTACGCGTAGTTACATTTTACATTTTAGAGGAGGTGCACGTCAGCTACGTGTGTAGGCCTCTGTGTAGGTACGGGAGCTACGCGGACCCCCGGCGTAGGCTCCGCCGTCGATTCGACGCAGAAGTATAAATCAGCCTTAAGTTTGGTTGAGTTCAACATTTCCAATATGGCACCAGCCGACAATGAGCTTCAAAACAGCGCTTCAGGAAGAGATGGGTGACGTCACAGAGACGACATCTATTTTTTGTACAGTCTATGTGTTTGCGAATTACATGCATTATGTATATGTTACAAGTATGTTTGCATGTATTTGTCTGTGTATGATTATTCGCCTCACACTGCTGGCTTTTTGAAATCCTATTTTCTCTGTTTTCTCTTTTTGTTTGTCTGTGAAGCAGAGAGCAAACTATCTGAAAATACAATTTACCTTTATAAATATTTTATAGAGGGCTTATTCGAAGGTTTACCTCTTCAAGAGGAGCCAGCTGGCTTGGGCCTGAGTGGCACACACGGGTAGAGCAGTCAAATAAACTAAGCTGATACGGGACTCGCTGATGAAATATGCCAAGAAATGAAGCATTTCATTTTAGGTCCAATATCTGTCTCTCTTAGACTAGCAGACGGAGCAAAATCAGGGACAAAAAGACAGGATGAGTGTCTTTTATTTGTACTAGACACACTGTGAGACCTGTTTGGACCCTGAAGAATCTCTAATTGGTGCGTCCTTACCTCTGTCCATTATTGAGCCGGCTCCTCCACACAGAGGAAGACCACCCTCAGAGGGCAGGAGAGGAAAGGGGAGAGGGCCGCTCTGCACCAGCTGGAGGATGGATGGATGGATGGATGGTGAGATGGGAGGATGCATGGATTATCTCAATACAGTATGTGCACAAAGTATGAAGAACACCTCTTACTGACTCGACTTTAATGTAGTGGGAGGAGGAAGAATAGTTTTATGGATTATTGAGAAATTAACCTAACAGCAAAAAGGTGTTCTTAATATTTTGTACGCCTCATTTAAAAGTGAAATGTGGTAAAAAGTTAATCACAGCACACGATATTAAGAGCTTTACTCCAAACTGGGATTCCCATTTGCTCAAACTAACAGTAAATCATTTAATGGGCTCCACTCATACAGCACTTTTGCAGTTAAACGAAGCAGCGTGCTTTAAAAGAGGTGATGGGTAACCTAAGCCCTGGGTTCGGCTGTGAATGTAATACAACTTTAACACAGTGAATCCTCTCTTTATTAGAAGATCAGTCCGTAAGTCAATTTCATATTAAATGATAAAGTTTTGGTTATGATTTCTAGGCAAGGCAGACAGTTTTATATTAAAAGATTAAGTTGCAGTAATTGTTTCAATAAAAGTGAACCCGTTTTGAAAAATTGAATTCAGCTATAAAGGATTATTTTTGGAGTAAAACTCTCTCTTAAAGGACTACATGTTTTGGAACATGTTTTGGAGAGATATTTGCATAAATACTTAAGACATGAAATCATGTTGTTTAAAAAGTAGTTGCACCACAAAGCCAGTTTTCCAAACATTCAAGGCGTTTTTCGACCAGAGGAACTTTACCCTTGAACTACATGTGTTTCGACCGGTGGACCCATGGTCTAAATTTAGTTCAGGGGTAGTTAATCTCCCCCCTAAAAAGCCCCTGCTAGGGAGGTTAGTACTTTTCAAAGGTCCCGGGACTTTCGGGGGGCAGGGCCTGCAATGCTGAACGTGTCTGATTGGTAGATTAACCTCAGTGTTTTTATTCTGCCCACTGTCCACAATAACATCACACACATCTGTGATTCTCTTGATTTCTCTTTCTTTCATTAGTTTTTATTTGTTCTATCTTTTTTGTATGTGTGTGTACTTTTCAAAAGAAGAAGCTGTGATTCTCTTGATTTAGCAGCTTGTAACAGTAGTCTTCTCTCAGCCCACCGTGAATGCATCTCTCCCGGTGTTACGGTTTTAAAAGTGACCCTGTAAACTGGAGACCTTCAGCTGAACGTGTCAGTGTTTGTGGAGTTTACACAGCTGTTGAAACACAGAGGGAGTTCCTGGGAATGCAAACTAGTTTAGTTTAGTTTAGAACAGCCTTTATTTGACTGTTTTCATGGAAACTAATCACATTGCCTGGTAAAGTTGACTGTTAAAAGACGACAGGATGAGGTTTTTGTTGAAAACACTACTTTTGCATGTTTAGGACAAGAGATCAGAGGTATCACTTTGTGCACAAGGGGCGCCAGAATTGATACAAAACAAAAGTTCCTCACAGCAGCTTTTATGAGGGATGCATCCGGCTGAACGTCTCCAGTTAACAGAGTCACTGTTTAAACCAAAACATCGGCCGATCTCTGCCACGGCTTTTTGAGTTCAAAAGGATTTTAAAGTCGTTTTGAAACATCTTTGCTACTCGCGCTTATCTACTCTCACGTGTTGATTCAGTGAATCCATCTGTGATGAAATATAGCACCATCTAAAACAGAGCCAGCTGAATCTAGTTCTGGGGTCTAAAAGACCCCGGAACTCTTGATCCAAATGCACCTGAAGTTGTGATATGTGATGTAAAGATGAGGGGATGACCTGATGGCTGGATGCTGGATGTGGAGGTGGATGATGTCCTGGATAGTTGACCAGGATGAGTTTGCTGAAGTTGAACTTGTAGGTGAATCTTTTTCCTTTGGTCTTGTGCAGGATACGTTTGTTGTAGTAGTATCTGGAAGTAAAATGTCAGACTTTACCCGAACTGTGTCTGTGTGTATAGGATGTGTGTGTTTATACCAGGCTATATGTGCGCTCGTTCCTTCTGGGCAAGCTGCTGGAAAACACGCAACATTTGCATTCCCAAATGGCATGTGTTGAGTCTGCAGGCGTTTTGGGTTTTAAATTTTAATTTGAAGACGTTTGTGGCAAGCGGTACGTTTTATTTACAGCAGCAGCAGCAGCAGCAGCCTTGGGGAGAAGCTGTACAGAGAGGGAGGATTGTCCATATTCATAAAGAAGCATAATTCCTCTGATGTAACGCTCAGCATGGGAAGCTAAATACTGCATAATGTTGCATTTAGCTTACTGAAAGGACACTGGATATGGAACATTTGGAGGGATTTCTAGCCAGATTTTAAGGCAAAAGACAAGCTATCATGAGCTACATTTGAGTATACAGCTAACATTAGCATTTTACTAAGGCCTAGCTAACATAACATGATAATATTACACCATACAGAAGGTGCAACTACCTATGTTATGCTCATTTAAATGTTAGCTGTCTTACATTTTAAAGAGTTACAAAATACAATAGGAAAGTGGCAACGTCACAGCTAATGGTAACGCTAGCTTACCAGTGTTAGCAAGGACACTGTTCAATGCTATCAGTAACCATTGAGACTCAGCTAACAGTAGCTACAAATACTTAACATAAAGACATATTTGTTAGCTTATTAAGACAACAACATGAGCATTCAACCTTTGACCTTTAGCTAGCAAACATCATAAGCTAAGAGTTTTGACTGACTTGTAGCACTATAAAGAGTAGAGTTAGCGTAGAACTAGCCGAATACTAAGGTTAGCTGTGGTTGTGTTGTTTGAAGTTGAAGATTAGCCTCATATCTCTTCAGACTTTCACTCAGGTGCCCTGTTAGTTATTTAGACATTTTGTGTCATCTTTCTTTACTTGCCAGTCTTTTTAGTAGAATTGAGTTTATCAATAAATAGTGAAGCTATTGCTAATTTAAATATGAAATGAAACAGTAGAACAACTTTTTATCAGTGTTTGAACTTCTCACATTGAGTGTAATGTCAGAGTAACATAAATGATGTGTGACAATGGATGAAAAATGACAATCTGAAGGGAAATCTTAAAATATATATATATACCATATACCATATACCATATACCATATACAAACATCAGTAGTAACAACTCTGGTAGCTAGAAATTGGCTAAATGGCAAGATTACAGTTGGATTGTTTAATGATGTGAAATATGCTGCTTGTAGGCACTAGTTTAATTAATAAAATCAGAGTTAAATGACATGAAATCACAGAATGAAAGCTTTTTTGTAAAAAATGTGTCTTTAGTAATGAAATAAAATAAGGGACTGTCTCTGGAAGACTGATCTCCTCTGGCAGGCTGTTCCAAAGTGTAGGTGCACTAACATCACAGGTGACCCGTCCCATCCTTTGCATTCCCATTTTGAACTGATCCCACACTGTTAGCGCTTAAGACTGCCACCAGCCACAAAAAATGTTTACAAGAACTCTTTTGTTCCAAGAGCAATTTAATTCTTAAATTCTTAAAGTGTAAATTCAAATGGAAACTTAACTTTTTAATGTTTGCAAGCTCTTAGAATAAAAATATGCAGCATCCCCCCCAACTGTCCTGGGTTCACAGGGGCTTTCTTTAACTGTAAACTAAATTGTGAGATGTGTGTATGTGTATATTTATATGTGTATGCATATACATATATATGTCTTTATGTATGTATGTGTGTATATGTATGTAAATACTGTATATATTTTTTTTATATGTTTATATTCCATATTTTATTTTGACTCTTAAAGGAATTCTACTGGCCATCACCGTATAGGAAGAACCCCAAGCTCTCTCTTGGTTCTTGTCTATGAATGTTGTATTGTCTGTTTGTCTGTGTGAAGCTGAAGGCAATTTTCCATATTGTTGACAAATATAGTTCTAAAGTCTAAAAGTCTGAAGTCTAACCAAAAAATCCTTGTCACTTTTGGTTTTCAGTCGGGACCTTTGGACAGCTAGCAGAGCACTGCCAGAGGATCTCAGACTGCATCCTGGATCATACAGGAATACAAGCTCAATATAAGGAGGGGCGAGTCCATGTTTGGTCATAAACATGATTAAAAGTGTTTTAAAATCAATCCTAAAATCATCCGACAGCCAATGTAGGGATGCTAAAATGGTTGTGAAATGGGCACATTTTTTCACTCTTGTTAAAAGACAAGCTGCTGGATTTTGAACGATTAGAAGGCGGTGGATTGATTTTTGACTGAGACGTGTGTACAGAGAATTACAAAAATCAAGATAGGAGGATATAAATGCATGAATACGTTTTGGGACTTGACCTTTGCTATATTTCTGAGCTGATAAAAATGAGGCTAGACAGCTTTTTTCACCTGTGGCTCAAAGCACAAGTCCTTATCAAAAATTACACTGAGGTTCTTTGCTAAGGGCTTAATATTTTTGACAATTCGCCTAGATTTTAAATGATGAGATGTCTCATCGGACCAAACACAATCATTTCAGATTTAGAGTCATTCAGTTTTAAAAAGTAGTCTGACATCCATGAATTAATTTCTGCTCGACAGTTAGTGAGAGTTGTTATGTTGGATTGGTCACCATGTCTGATTGGGATGTAAAGTTACGTGTCATCAGATCAGCATAGCGTTGATAACGGACATTATACTTATGAATGATATTAAAGGTGTTCATGTACATGTATCATCACCTGAGCGCCCTGCTGAGCTTGTCGTAGTTCATGTGCGGTTTGCCCTTCCTCTCCCCCCATAGCCTGGCTAGCCTCTCGGGGTCCCTGATGACAAACTCGCCCCACTCTCCTCCCCAGCCGATGGCCCCGACCCCGCCTCGTCCCAGCAACTCCAGCAGGAAGTGCCAAAGCTGCACCTGTCTGGAGCCCGGCGACCAGGCTGGTTTGTAGGCCCAGTCGGGGAAAAGCAAAGCTGCGGAGACACAAGGAAGTTTGGTAAGTTTCAAGTCAGCCACGTATGAATAAAAACCTGCGTGGCGTTGTTTTGATGAGTTGTTCCTTTCCTGGGGAAACATGTGATGTTATGATTCTTTCAGAGAAGAGGAGAACTACTTGTACCTGGGAGAGTACATTTACAATAGACTGGACTGTAGAACAAACACTGAAAGCCTGCACAAGAAAGCTAACTTTGGAGGATGCTGAGGTCCTTCAATATCTGCCAGACAATGCTGAGGATGTTCAGAGTTTGTAGAGGTCAGCACAATCCAGTCTGAGGTGCACTAGGTAGAAGGAACAAAGTAGTCCGTAGGGCCTGTGGCGATGTGGAGCTGGAGCTTGACTTGTCAGTGTTACATGAAGAACTCATTAAACTGAGATTCACCACAGAGTGCAACAGGGACTCATTCCTGCTTGTGGCCTTTAAACTTTTCAACTCCTACCTCGGAGTGTAAGACGCCGGGTGTCAATAGACCTTGGACTTACTTCACCCATGAAAGCTGCTGTACCCTCATAATTGATTTATAATGGATGTTTTCTGCCCTAACCACACATAGTTTTGTGTGAATGTTAAACTGAACTATACTTTGCCTTAACAACCCAGATTCCAAGAGAGCTTGAGAGGCTTCAATACAAACACAGTAAATAGTTTAATTTAATTGAATACAACACAAATACGTAAAGTCCACTTCCACCTTCACTCCCCTTAGTAGTGATTATTACGTCTGTTTAAAAATGCTCTGAATACCTTGTATTCTTTCGTTATGAGAGGAAACGCAACACTAGATCTGGAAATTGTATCTGGAAAAAACAAGTGTGATTAGATTCTCCTCCTAAAGACATGCAGTGAGGTTTTCCTGCGGTAATCACTGAATCAAGGATTCTCCTCCTCCTCTCCTCATCCATGTTGTCTTTCTGGTCCTCTGAAAACCTCTGAACTATTGACTCCAGGCCTGGCTCCGCTCATCATGACTTTGGTTTGTTGTTGTAGTTAAGTGAAATACGATCTGGTGATAACACAGAGTGTTTTATTCTGAAAATTAACCGGATGTTTTCATTTTGTTTCGGTGCCTGACACAGCAGAAAGGAGGAGCTTAGGTGGAGGGTTGTAAAGCGGTTTGCAGGGGCCGAGCTTGACTTCTTGGCACGTCTGAACTAACGTTACGCTTAATTTCAGATTCTTGCTCAGCCCTTTTCATGCCAACCCACAAGTGACACTATGAGCAAGCTTTGGGTAACTTCTGGTCGTAGCATTTTTTTAAGCTTTAGTTTGACATTTGGGGAATTGTGCTTCTTTGCCAAGTTCCGGATAAGAAGCTTGGTACCACACTCATCCGTGCACAGCAAATATGATGCAACCGAGAAATAGAGATGTGTTATTTAGACAGCTTTGGATGTTACCCCGAGCATCTTTTTAGATTTGTTTTGACAGAGCCATGTTAACAATTTGCTTCTGTTTCCATTCTCTGAGTCAAACTAACAAGCTCCATATTTTCAGACATGAGAATATTTATCTCCTCTCTTATTGCGTCTTGTAACAAAAGAGCAGGGTCCAGAGTTTTCTAAGACATTTTGTGATACTTTTGGAAAGTATAATCTGTCTCATGTTTTATTCAACACATTTAAACATCAGCACCTTGAACCCTGACGCCCCCAGTGTTCAGAGAGTCATGATCTCACTGCTTTGGTTTGGAGTTTTTAGCTCTGGTAAGAAATGTGTAAAAACAACATTTGCTGCAACTTATTAAAATCTCAGCATGCTGCAGATCTCACCATTACACATTCTGTTTTAGTCATCTTCTCTATTGAGGCTTTAGTTTGAGCGCCAACTAGGCTTTTGTACTGAGTCTTTCATTGTATTGTACTCTGACTGTTTGTTTGTCCATTTGCTCACAATATGCTGATTAGTTTGTGTAACAATGTGTCACAGAAAGCTATTATCGGATGTTGATTGAATGAAAAATGGGAAAATGAAACATTTCATCTCTCCAAATTAGCAATTAACATGTTATTTGAAGCAGAGAGGCTGGTGAATAGGAGTGTTGTGTGGGGCCAGAGAGGACATGAGTATGTGTAATTACTTCTTCCATTATCTGTTTGTGTGATCATGAAGCTTTGCTTTTCTTGTAAGCTCTTACTAATCACTCCTTCATTATGAGAAACCAGTTTTAGGCTCATTATGTTGGGTTCACAAACATGATGATTTGTCACACAGGTTCAAGTTTCTCTCAGCACAACAGATATCTTTCGGTTCTTCATTTCCACAAGACATTTGGAAACTATTTTGGAGTGTGTGCAGCTTATACACGGATTATTTGATGTGTGACACCAAACAAACCTGGAGAAAGCACATTTGGGAAAGCAGTATGTTACGGTTTACCTCTATGCCTGGTCACCACCTGACTGATGGCCATACAGAAAAAGTTGAAACTACTCAGAATAACCAAACAAGATTTCATTAATTTGTAAAGTCATGAAATAAACCCTTAATTATGCCATCTCAGGTCTCAGGTTGATAACTGAAGTCAGAGTAGAACTGCCGTAAATCTGCATTCTTCTAAACGGCCAGCAGGAGGGCGAGTCTACTGGTTGCAGAAAGGTTGGTCCGTACTTTAAGTTTAATATATCTGCTAGCAACTTCGTCACAAGTTTAAACCGTAGACTGTATAAATAATGGACGTAGTATCCGTGACGTCACTCATATCTTTCTGAAGCGCTGTTTTGAGGCCAATCTTGCGGCGGCAGCCATATTGGAAATGCTAAACTAAACATAACTGCTGTGCCTCTCGTAATTGAAAACTCTTAATCTTAATATCGTTGAAATTGGTGCGTTATGAAAAAATTCAACCCCCGTACAGTGTGTGCTGATCGAGGAATGAGCTATCCAGACTACACTCGTTTTTTGTACCAGTGTACCTGCCGTTTGAAATACCAGGCTGTAAATATGTTTATTTCTGCTGTAAAGATCGTCTTCTTTGAATGGGTGTGTATGTGGTTACCGGTACTTCCGGAGCCAGCCTCAAGTGGACACTCAATGAACTGCAGTTTATAACACTTCCGCATTGGCTTCAATTCTTGCGGTCAGAGGTTGCCGCTTGGTTTGAAGTCTCAATCACTACTGTAAAGTCTTACTCAGTACAGCCTGATGTTAACATGTAAAATGTGATTCAATCTGAAAGCCAATAAACGATAAATCCTCCTAATTTGGGGGCGTGGCTTCCTTGTAATTGACATGTTGTAACAACTTTGTTCTACATTTGGTTGTACAAAACTGCTCTCTGTTTAAAGCCTGTTTTCACTCGCCGAGTAAGCATCTCTTGTGGTGTTAAAATGACTAGAATTATCTGGTATGTTTTTGTCTTCACTGTTCTCTTTTTTCTCCCTCTGTTCCAATCTCCAGTCAGGGGCGTGTCCAGAATTTTTGTGACTGGCTCGGCCCAACTGGGGCACTGACTCATGCAGGAGCGGCATGAAGTACGTCAACTTAAAAAAGAAAAAAAAAACAGCCACACATAGAGACCTTAACGCTTCATTCTTAAGGGACTCAAATAGGAGATGGTTGGGACGCCGTTGGCTTAGCGGTGTAAGTGCTCACATCATATCCAAAGGCGTATGTCCGTAGGTCGTAGGTTCAACTCCCTGCATCTACTATTTGCTGCATGTCCTCCCCCACCCTCTACTCCCCACGTTTCCTGTTACTCTTCAGCTGTCCTGTCAATAAAGGCGAAAAAGCCCAAAAATATAACTTAAAAAAACAAACAAAACAAAACTCCTGCACACTGGCATTTGAAATACAGATATTGGCAATATTTTGGTACCAATAAATGTATTTTTGTCAGCTAGTGTCCAAGAGTTTGCTCATGAGTCCTCTCTGACACATCCGTGTCATGAAAAAGATGTGTGAAGTATTTTTCAACAATTTAAAATACCGTAAAAAGAAAATATGTTAAATTTAAATGAAAAAAAAAAGGCTACAAGCAGCCTTTTAAAACACACCTCTGATAAAGCAAGTATCCAATTATAGTTTCTGATTTTGGGGTGGTCAATCAGAGGGGGCCATGCCACCCTTGGCCGCCCCTGTGGACACACCCCTGCTCATACTAGTATGGTCGCTTCTGGCCCTGAAAAACCAAGAAGGTAACTACCATACAGTCAAATACCAAACTTTATAGAGCACAAAAAACACACGGTGACGATTATAGTATATTGTGATGTGGTTGGCTACAAATGTATGAAAGGGGGTCGATAAAACACGTACATCAAACCATTGCACCTTAAAACAGCAAATGTTGATTGGTCAATATTTGTCCTGATGACATGTGTCTAAGTTTCTCATGATTTCATATATTTGTATCACACTGTTGTGCTACAGACAGATGCACAGCACAGAATATAAATTAACTGTCAAATAAATCTCAGCACAACACAGGAGAGACACAAACAAAAGAAACACACATCTCCACACTTACTTCTGCTCCAGTACGGCGATGAAAGGTGTCCCACCGAGGAGCTGCAGCTGCACTGCATCTGCAAACACAACACAATGAAACACACACAAAACTACTCAACGGCTGCACCATCAGATAGAAGTCAGGGAGCCAAAAAGTTGTCTGAAAGAAAGTTTAATTAGCTGTCATGTGGTGTTAAATTAGCTATCACAACAGAGCACAGATTACAGCAGCTTCCTCTCCGCACACATTTTTACTCATCTTCAAATTTAAGAGCAAAACACGGACTCCAGATCTGCTCACTGAAGCTACTTCAAGTCAATATTGGAATAATTGTGAGTAAATATAAGATTTATTGACCTCTTTGGGATCATAATGTGCTTGAAATTGCTTCTACTAATTCGATAGCAGCTTTGTGATTACATTTAAGCCTTTGCAGCAACATAAGTGTGTGAAAGCATCGTTTTCCCTGCAGATGCTGTTTAGTGTTTTCTATATTTTCCTATAATTTCACCCTATCTACACACATTGTCCGCCCACAGGCACGATGACCTTCCCAGGCGATTCAGAGCAGCAGAGACGCCCACCATCTTCCCTGGAAGGCTGAAAACTCATCTCTCCAAGAAGCACTTCACATAACCCTTTTCCCCCACTGAATGATGTCTCCTTTCCTATAAGCCCTCTTCCACGAGCTGTAATATCCTCTTATCTAGGAGCAACAAGAAAACGATGTCTCCCCTTAGCTCTTATTTTATTTCTCTCCTCGGTGCAGCGCTACGCTCAGACATGATCACTGCAGGGTCAGAGGGACATTGTCAGGAAAATAGGAGTGCAGGAGGAAGAATAGTTTAGTTTTGAGGCCGCGTTTGGACGAAAGATGGGCTACTTTTGAAGGACGGAAACAGAAACATAATCAGGAAGAAGCAACAATACTGCAGAGTAAAATGTCACGTTTCTGTCCCTTTTATTGCCTGTTTAGCTAATGAACCACAAATTAAAGCTGTCCTACTTGATAAAAGTCTCTAAACATCTAAATCTTAATCTATAAACAATCCAATGATGAGCAGGGTTACACTGATCACTACAATCAAAGATAATAAGTCAGAATTATCCTGCCTGTCGACAAGAAGAAGAAGAAGAAGAAGAAGAAGGGGAAAAGTAATTTAACTAATCAAGATTTCTCCATCACAATCATCTCATCTACAGAGAGCCAGCTAATTAAAGAGCACAGTGCAAGTGTAATAATAATTCAGTCGGTCCAGTTACCTCGGTTGGAGCAGGAGTGGAGGAGGCTTCGTTAGAGGACTGACAATGATCAGTTTGTCTGCCGGCCCACTTAAAGAGTCTGAGAGGACTGGAGGATGGATGGACCGAATCTTAAACCCTCTATCTGATCTCACCCCCAACCACACACACTTCCACCTCCCCCCTCTCTGTCCTACAACATCCCTCCCTCTCTCCCCCATCCCTCAATTAGGGATTCTAGGCCTAATATATATATATAAGTATGTAGAGAGAGAGAGATGGTGAGGAAAAAGATAAACTGTTCATTTAAAGTTTTTAATACAGTTTTCAATTTTTTTTGAGACAACTACACCTTGGCTCAAAGTGCCACTTTCAAACAGTATAAAATTGTGTATCACATTGTATCATAATTTTTTTTCACATTTAAATTTTGTTTTGTATCATACCATATTGTATTGTATCTTATTATATCATATTATTTCATAAAGTATCTTTTTGAGTTAAATCAAAATGTGACAAATCGCATCTTATCATGCTGTATTAAACAGTTCTGTATCATATTGAATCAAATGTTGGTGTATCACAATGTTTTGTACCGTATCAGACCCTTTCAAATAGTTTTTCAAATCTTTTCATGTCATGCCAGAAGGTCTCTTATGACATTGTATCATTTTGTAATGCATCGCAATGTATCGTATCATACCATATCATATTGTACTAACTGTATTGTATCCTAACCTAGCGTATCATACCGTATTGTATCATTTGGTATTGTATCCTATCATATCATACTGGTTGTATCGGATTGTTTCATATTGTTTTGTATTGTATTGTAACGTAACATATCGTATTGTATCGTATTGTATCGTATCTTTTCCTATTATAACGTATCATATTGTATCATACTGTATCATAGTGTATTGTATCGTATCCTAACGTATCATATTGTAACCAATTGTGTTGTATAGTATCATACCATATCGTATTGTTTCGTATCCTATTTTATCGTATTGTATCCTATTGCATTGTTTTGTATCGTACTGTATCGTTACCTATCTCTACGTATCATAAGGCATTGCATCGCATAGCATCATATTGATATTACATACATATCGTTTCATTTGATATGGTATCATGTTATACAGTATCATATCCAACCATTATGTTTGGTTTAATACTGTATCATTTCCTTTCATACTTGTATGAAATTGGCATTGTTTTATATCGTATTGCATCAAATCAAATCAAATAGAATCACATCCAATTGTAATGCTTTGTATCCTATCCTATCCTATCCATCAAATTGTATCATTTCGTACCAAATGAAACCGTATCACAGTGTTTTGTACTCTATTGGACCAAATTTGATGCAATATCCTATTGTATCGAATCAGGAAAATATTCTTTAAAGTGTCTTAAATCTCAAAAAATATTTTGATAAGTCTCAAATCCTCCCAAATATGAAGGTTTTGTTGGTGTCTGAGATTAATTAATGATTGGTTGTGTAGATAAATTAAAAACAGAAATTGAATTAACACTAACACTCGTCAGAGTCCAATAAAGTTTTATATTAGGAATGATGAAGAAATATTTTTCATCCATTTTGGGGGCTTAAAGCTAGGGTTGGTAGTAACGGAAAACTAGCAGGAATTTAAATGTAGCGTTTCCTCATGACTCCGTCTAACCCCTCCCCCCCTCCCCACGGAGCTCCTCCAAAACGACGCCCCCGCTCACATTCACGAGTGCCGCTGATTCATGACCTTATGATGGTGACTGATTCCAAACCGGTCCTCAGCACATGGTTTGTGTTTTGCACTACGTCAACTCATGTCTCACTCAGCGGTAAGAAAACACCGACACATTCTCATAGTGAAAGTTAAAAACACAAACAAACATGAAATGTACGCTCTGCAGGAGGCGGGCAGAACGGCAGGACAGGATTTGATTGGTTTCATCATTTGGCTCCTGATGGCAGGGATTGGTTGGTGTTTTCCCAGGTTTAATCCGGCTGTAGATAGAGGCTTTTTTTTACCTCTTTTTTAAGAACACATTATGTATTGATTACCATCAGGACATAAAGATCATTTTAACCAGTATAACAAAAAGTGGATCTAAATCTGACTACCAGCCCCAGCTTTAATGAAGAGGATATTAGTTCACTTATGTTTGGAAAATGACAAGTTACAATAAAAGCTGCCAATTTATTTCCCGTCAGTGGATTAATTAATTAATTTATCAATTAGATTCAAGCGTTATTCATTCATGACTAGCTGCTTAAAATAAATAAGTCAGGGTTCAGACAAAATCCTGCAACTGCATCTCTACATGATAAATCCAGAGTTTTGGACGAAACATGAAATCTAAGCAGATTAACTCAGCTCTTACTTTGAATCTGAGGACGGAGACGACTCCAGGTCAACAGCTGCTGCTGGGCAGAGTGGAAAAGGTCAGCTGTAAAATAGGTTTAGATTACCACCGTTACACCGCGAGTTTAAAGGGTCAGACCTGAACCGAAGTACGAGGAAAAAGGAGAAAAATAAACTGGGAGGAGATAGGTGAAGGTGCCTCTAATATGCTGTGGATTACAGCGAGCCCAGGGGAAGATATGATTGAGAGGAGAGAAGGTGACTGGAGGTTTTCTCCTCGCTGAATCAAATAGGAGATGAACTCAACACCAGAGCGGCCGCTTTACTCCTCGACTGCTGCTTTCACTCGACAGGAGTCACCTTGGCTGGGGTCGAGCTCAACACTCTGCCTCACAGGCTCAGAGGGCTGAGAGGAGTGGAAGCGACACATTTTACTCAAGCGGTCCGAGTGGTGGTCACACAAGTACTCCAATCTCAAGAGCTTGTCTCTCCCTGCAGAGAAAGAGAGGATGAATTCTCACAGTTTGAAATACAAGGAGACGACTTACAGAACTGGAAATGGTTAAGAAATCATACAACTGAGATTGTCATGTCAGAAATGTGTGCTTAGAGCTCTCATATTGATTTTAAAAGTGGATTAAATCTTAATGTGCAGGGCCAATCTAGTGTCTGAGCTCACAGAGGCCTGAGGGATATTTAAACACATTTTTTAAACTCCAGATGCTATCTCAATTTAAATATTTAACATGTGAATATCATAACATCATAACATCAACATAACATCTTCATGTTTTTATGAATATATACATTTTTCTTCCTGATTAAAAATATTTCAGAACATAAGCAATATTCATTTTTTGTGATTAATGAGTATAAGTGTAGGTAAGTATAGATACAAGATCATCAATCTTGTGTTTTTGATCAATGAACCGAGGGTGAAACCATTTTAAAGGAAAGGTTGTTCAATTGTTTGCTATGTTTGACATTTTCCACAACAAGCTTATTTACCAAGAGTGAAAGTGTGAAAGCTAACACTAGCACCTGAAAGATTTAGCACCTGCAGACTGTTAGCTGAGCATGAGGACTGCATACAGCATACTGTACCTTGCTTTGCTCAGAATCCATATTCCTGACAATCAGAAGTTTACACGATAAATGTCACTTGACAAATCTAAAGAAAGAAATTATCCAGAGTTGTAACTATCTGATGTTTGACGGTTATATTCAGGATCAGGTCTTGGCCAGGGTTGCTGCTTCTTCTTTCATAGACTATGGCTGTTTTGGAAACCGCCTACTATACTAGTAGTACGTACTGATTTGGCTTAAATTCAGTATGTGGTACGTGAACAAGAGCTAAATCTGCAGTATTTTAAAACTCCCCGGATGTCTACTGATTTGGGACAATTTCTCAGTCTGCATCAGACCAGTCTGCCTCACATACTGTTTCCCACAATGCACAGCGCTCGTTCCACTTTTTCTTTTCTCTTCTTTTTTTTGATGGGGGGAACTCAGTTTTTAGGTGATGTGAAAATTATTAAATTCCATATAAACCGCTTCTTAACTTTTTAAATCTCAAGTGATGCTAAAGAAGCAGTTTATCTATCAGCTCGGCCGTTGTTTACTTCCTCTTTCTGAAACTGGAAATCCAGTGACGTCTGGCCCAGCGTACTGCAACACAGATCCAACAGAACAGTCAGACTACAGACTACCTTCAGACACAGTATGTAGTATGAAGTACGAAGTACGTACTGCATACTATATTTCTAGGTAGTATGTAGGAGGCAGTTTCGAAAACAGCCAATAAAATTGTGAACAGCACAACAGCCAAAAACTTTAGAGCTCCCCCTGGTGACTGGCTGCAGTAAATGTCCTAAAGCCTGCCTCCTCCATTATAACAGATGGAACGTGAGTCAAACCAGAAAATTAAAATACACAGCAAATACATTCTTTCATGTCAGAACAGATCATTCTTATAATACTGATTTATGTTCAAGTGCTAATTTTCTGAGATTATTAGATGTCAAAGGCTCCTGAAGCGTTTGTGTTTATTTACATTTTTTTTTTACATATTTTATACAGAAGATCAATGTGAACAATTTAGGTAAGGCATTTTTTTCTTGTAAAATAAGTAGATAAGTGAACAACTTAGTTAATAATAAAATAAATAAATAAAGTATTATACTACTAATAATACAAAATAAATATAAATATAAGAGAAGGGAAGGGAAACAATAATAGTGAAAATAGAATAAAATAAAAAGGGTATTATTTTAAGAAAATACATTTTATAAAAAGGTAATAATAATAATAATAATAACAACAAAAACAAACAGAAAAATGAAAAGAATAAACACCACATGTGATAACCAACAACTACACCCAGAACGACAACACGTTCTTCCCTGAATTCTGATGTCATGCTACAGAAAGGAGTTAAAGCCATGTAGCATTGTGTCCCAGATGTGTGACATCAGTCCTGTATGTGTTGGCTCAGGAGATGGAGGTGTGCTGTTCATATTGTTATACAGTCAATGCTTTCTTCATGCTAATAAATGAGATCAGAGTATTCACTGCAGTCTGTATCATCCATCTGTAAGAGTGCTACCTTAAATGTTTGAGAACTTCTGACTATACGTTAAGGACAGGAATTTACAGATAGTAATATCTTATTGCCAAGTTTCCTTCGCTATCAGAAACAATCATAATCATAAATGCTACCCCGTCTTGATCAGAGAGTGGAGACTATAAAACGCTGCATGAATGAAAGCAGACGTCGGTGATAAGATAAGTCTGGACCACTTAACCTAAACACAGAGCTGAGCTGCTGCTGTGTTTGGAGCAGGATTAGCTCTGACTTAACTTCCACTTCAGCAGAGGAGGAGACAGACACAAGCTCCCAGCACAATCCATTTAGGCTTATATATGTATATCTATATATATACTGCATCCCTATACATTTCCCTCCAAACACACACACACACACACACAGACCCACACACACAGACCCACACACACTTATCGTCCCTGAGACTCGATAGCTGACACCGGAGGCTTTTAATTCCAGTGTAAATACAAATACTCTCCCAGACAGCTATCAATTATGCATGCTGCTAATTGAGTTGAATGTTGTGCTTTTAGCAGCCCGGGGACCCTGGGTCACATGCAGACAGCCTGAAACCAAACACACACACACAGTCACATACTCGGACATATACTGGCATATATGTTAGAACTTATATACTTGTGAGGACTCCTGTTGATATCATACATGTCCAAGCCTCTTACTTCAGCCTTGAAGGACTGTAGCCTTGATTTCTCATGACTTAGCCCGCTCACACATAAAGACCCTCAATGATCACTGCTGGAGAAGATTTTGCAAACCATAATGTTTGTTTTCTGTGTTCTGATTGGTCTCTGAAAATGCCATAAGGTATGAAAATCAGCCGACACAGTCCTGGAACTTTCTAGTAAATTGTTAGACAATTTATGTAATTTAGTTTATTTTATGTTATTTTATTTTTAGAACAACAACAAATAATAATAATAGTTTTCATTTATATGGCACTTTTCAAAATAATACAAAATTAAAAATCAGAAATATAAAATATATAAAAATATAAAAACTATAAAATAAAAATTGTAAAATAAAAATATAAAATCTTGCCAGCGATCCTACCTAAACATGAATAAAAAACCTTTTGATTAAATAATGCATAAAATGGCATAACCAGGCCCTTAGTTTTTTTCATAAGCACAGTGAAACAGTCATTAGGTCCATTTCAACAGGGGGAACCAGGGTCTAAATGTAGTTCCTGGGGGCGGGGCCTGCAATGCTGAACGTTTGTGATTGGTAGAGTAGGCTACTGTGTTTTTATTTCGCCCACGTCCACACTAACATCGCACACACCTGTGAGTCACTTGGTTTAATAACTCCTGAACATTGGTCTTCTCTGAGCCTGATAGTGTGAATGTGTCTCTGTCAGCTCCTGGTGTTACAGTCTAAAGAGTGACCTTGTAAACTGGAGACCTTCAGCTGAACGTGTCAGTGTTTGTGGAGTTTACAACAGCTGTTGAAACACAGAAGAAGTCCTCGGGAATGCATCCTAGTTCTCTCTGCCTGTCACATACTTTAACTCTTCCTGTCTCATCAAAGTCACTAACCATAGACCTTTCCGGAGTCCCTGAGCTCCCTTGTCTCGTAGGTTCCTCTGGATCTCTGCCGTAGACGACCTGCTGCTGTGGACGTGCCAGACTCAACTACCATCTCTCCACTACCAGCTCTCTCTCTCTTCATCTCCCTCGATCCCTCTCTCCAACACGGTCTCAGCAGATGTGTGTCTAACATGAGTCTGGTCCTGCTGGAGGTTTCTGCCTGTTAAAGGAAGTTTGTCCTTGCCACTGTAACTTGCTAAATGCTGCAAAGTGCTCTGCTCATGGTGGATTAAGATGAGATCAGACTGGGTCCTGTCTGTAAGATGGGACTGGATCTGATCCTGTCTTGATGTTGGGTCTTTGTTAATAATAGAACATGGAGTACGGTCTAGACCTGCTCTGTTTGGAAAGAGTCTGAGGACATGAGCACCACATACTTGTGCGTCGATGTGTCCATGACGCGCAAGCAATTCTCCGCCGAAACACTTGAGGGCTCTGATAGCCGGTCGCCTGCGAGAAACACACAACCGGGGAAAGTCTGTTTCTGTTTTAGGAGTGAGGAAGAAAATTTGAAAATAACAGGAAAAAACAATCTTGTTGTATCTAATTTAATTTTGGATTAAATTGCGGAATGATGCCAGGAAACATTGAAAAGCTTGTGATTCACTTTTGGTTTTAAAAATAATGGTTTGCAAATCAGTTTTTGAAGTCTTCAGTGTTCATGATTTACCTGTTTTTGTTTTATTGTTGTTGTTTTCTTTACACTTTGGAAGCTGTTAGCTTAATTAGATAGAAAATGAAGGCTAGGCTTAAATAAACATTTTGCTTCTGCCTTTTCAGTCATCACCTAACACATTACTGTTGCTTTGTTTAAAGTGTCTGCACTGTGAAAATTATTGTGTTATATAATGATTGAATAAATTCTGCTACTACTACATTATGTATTTTGAAATTATATTTTTTTTATCCCCTGCTAAATATAAGTGTTGTTACCATTTTATTAATGTTCTTTTAGAGGTCATTTTTATTTTAAAACAAAGGAAACCTGTTAAACATAAAGCTGTATGTCAGTTGTCTTTCAGTGTTTATGTGATGTGATTGTTGGAGTTGGTTACAACACAAGGGGCACCAGTTCAAATCTTGCCCAGTGCACCAAGTCGGTTAGGGCTGGCTCTGTATTACCCAAACAAAAGTATTAAAAGAGTGAAATGTTGACGATTTTAACACTTGGTACAACCCTGTTACCAATATCTGGTCGACTACATTAATTATTTAAAGGTGACATATCATGCAAAATTGACTTTTTAATGGTTCTCTACCTGAAATATGTTTCCCTGGCATGTCTACAAACCCCCTGAGAATGAAAAAAATCCATTCTGCCCCTGTTCTGATTTCTCCACCTTTCTGTAAATGTGTGTGAAACGAGCCGTTTCAGACTTCAGTGTTTTTGTTACGTAACAACAATATCCGGTCTGTCACGGAGTCAGAGCTCGGAGCTTGTTCAGCCCATAGACTGTATAAAATAATACTGAATCCCTCCTCTGTTTTTCATTACCTGCACAAATGTGTGCTAACAAGGAGCTTAGGAGGGAGGCATGCTAGTTGTAGGCTGTCTTAATAAACACAAAGATCGGTTTTACTCCCCACGTCTGCAGATTTGAAGATCTAGTGGATGATTTTTATTTGTCATGGATAAGTGCTAGCGCTAGTTAGCATAGCCACATAGGTACATGTCGTAGCTGTAGCTGTGTACCAAGACACACGTCTACATACTGACAAATAAAACAACAAGAAACACTAAATCTGTGACCAATCCTTCAGAAAAGGTCCTGCTGCCTTTCTGGCAGAGGTCGGTTTGACTCCCCACGTCTGCAGATTTGAAGATCTAGTGGATGATTTTTATTTGTCATGGATAAGTGCTAGCGCTAGTTAGCATAGCCACATAGCTACATGTTCATAGCTGTAGCTGTAGCTGTGTACCAAGACACACGTCGACATACTGACAAATAAAACAACAAGAAACACTAAATCTGTGACCAATCCTTCAGAAAGGTCCTGCTACAGGCGCCTTTCCATCAGGATCAGATTCAGGATCAGATTCAGAGGGTTGAAGTAACGTGATCTGTGAGCAGCCGTGTATATTCAGCCAACATGTAATCATTAGATCAACGTGCTGGACAGCCGAGGCACATCCACTTCCTGAGGGGGCGTGGTCAGAGAGAAAACAGAGTGTTCTGAGGAGGGCTGAAGAAGAGGGTTTTTCAGGCAGACCAAAATCTGATTTCTGTGTTTTTTTGAGCATAAACTTTAAAGACATGTTTTGGGGACCTCTTAGACCAATATATATTGATGAAAAAAGCGCGATATGTCACCCTTAAAGAGTGAAGATGTTTCTGCAAAAATCAAAGACTAAACTGTGACTAAAACTAACAGACTTTTCCACCTAAAGACTAAGACTAAATCTAAAATAGTCGCCAAAATTGACGCTGGTCCAGAAGAACATACATGTTTAGTTCTCTCCGTCTTTATCAGCAGGTGTTCACTGGTTAAGTTGATATTTTTGAAAATAGCATTTTAAGGCAAGCTTTGCAGAAGAAAACAATATGGTGCTGTTAAAAATGTCAGATGTTGAATGTGCTCTAACCCTGAAACTGCACAGAAAGGCGGCGAAAAATCCAGCCAGATAAAAATGTCCTCCCTTTCCAGAAATGCCCCAGCGAGACTCAAATTGGTGCTCTCAAAGACACGAGAGGACAAACACGATAAAAAGAGAACACTTCGGATGCTTATGGATTTACGCAGACTATCTCTCTGTAGACACACACACACACACACACACATACACACACACACACACACACACACACACACATACACACACATACACACACTACAAAAAGAAGAGGCCTCACAATGAGTATAAAAGCTGACAGTTTGGAAATTGAGCCTTCGGACTGATGGAGACGCCCAGGCAGCATCCAGAACCACACGACTCACAGAGAGAGAGAGAGAGAGAGAGAGAGAGAGAGATTTAAACAAACGGGTGAATATTTAGGCGGGCCGCGTTGTCGGGGGAATATTACTGTAAAGATGTAATATAAACACTGAATTGTAAGAAAAAGAAAAGCCTCTCCTCTGCCTTATTTACTCTGTGGCAGATATTAACCCAGCCTGTCACCAACGGAAGCTGGTGGAGGGGAAAAAACAAATATAATGAAGGACTTCTGCTCGGGTGGAATAAAACTTCACATTCCCTGAGGGGCAATTTAGGTAGCATCAGCGCACAAAAACAGGCCCCGACACAGGAATTTGCTCTCCGCAGAGATTGTCATCCTCTTCTCCTTCAGTGAGCGGCATTATCTCCTCTGTGACGAACCGAGTGTGTGTTTGTGTGCGGATAGAGGATGATGAGGAGGGAGGAAGATGAGGAGGGAGAAGGAGGGGGGGTTAAGTCTGGATTTGATCCCCACTAAAAGAGACTGTTTGTTTTACAGCTGACGACCCAGGAGTTTAATCTGGTGCTTAGCCGCCCGCTCAGTCTCTCCCTTCCTTCGTCTCCCTGCATCCACCCTCTTTCCCCCTTCATCCCTCTCTTTCTCACTCAATCGTATCATCCTCTCGCAGCAAGTTAACCCCCCCCCCCCTCTCTCTCCATCATCATCATCCTCCTCTCTCCATCTTCCTCCATACCTTGTCATCTCCTTATTTCTCTCCTCCCTTGCAGTGCCAGGAGCTCTTCTTCCAGATTTACATTTAACTGGATCCATCAGGTTGTGTGTTAGGCGTAAAATTAAGCAGGTGTTGCATCATACAGTAAAGTGTGCGTGTGTGTGGTAGTGTGTATACGTAGGAGGATGGATGGTTTGAGGCCCTGGAAAATATCCATGTGTGTGTGTGTGTGTGTGTGTGTGTGTGTGTGTGTCACGGCCTCTAAATAAACGTGTGTGAATGTGTGTGAGACAGGAGGACAATAGTGAGAGTGGATGTTAAACAGGATGATGGTGTTGCAGCAGATGAGGGTCATGCTCCGGGTCTTAAGGGTCAAATCCTGTTAGAAGTAAGAGGGATCAGGGCTTTAGCAAGGCGCTGCCTTTTTTACTGTTGCAATATTCACTGATACTGTGCAACAGGAGCTCTGAGAGTGTGTGTGAGAGGCATCCAGTCAGTGTGTGTGGAATAGTTTTAAAATGATTCATTCAATATGGTTGAGCTTAGTTTGATCATTTAACTAATCAACAATGTGTTTTTGAGTTTGTATGCGTTGCAGCACAGAACACAATAGACATATCTTAGGACAGAGAGAGCAGCTCTAGCTTTTGTCTTTATCTTAAAGAGGAAGTTTTATGCTTTTTTGTAAGTTAAGAAGTTCAAAAAAGTCACATGAGAATTACGTGAGTGGGACACGAGATTTGCTCAATTTGTGACATCACAGATTGGTGAATCTCAAAACAGCATCATAAATGAAACACTTACCAAACTGAAATGTCCTGCTCTTTTTTTGTTTTTTTGGGGGGGCCAGAAACGTAAGACTATGTGACATGGCGACAGTAGAGGAGGCTTCCAGAGAGCTGGGGGGCTTAAAGAAACAGTAGCTGAAAAGAGGTGTTTCAGACAGAGGCTGAAATGAAGGTTTTCAAAGACACCAATCTGAGATGAGCTTCATGTGAAGCTGTTGCAAAGCTATCAGAGGGACGATATGAAGCCTGAAAATGAACATAACACCCCGTCTTTGAAGTTATCCTTTGAAGGGATAATTTCCCTATGGGGACAATCAAATGTATATTGTATTGTGTTGCTTCATATCATATCAAATTGTATCCTATCGTATTATATCAACTGTGTATCATTCCGTAGTTTATCATGTGTTGTATTCGTATTCTAATGTAGCAAATGGTATCGTATCATTTTCTATAGTATAGGGTCATTGCGTATGAAACCATAGCCCATCGAATTGTATCATATCTTCTCCTGTTGTGTTGTTTCCTTCTGTATTATATTGGATGGTATCATTTCAATCTTTTTGTGTTGTATTGATTTGTCTTGTATCATATTGTTTGGTATTGTAGCACATCATATGGTGCTGTTTTGTGTCATATTGTATCTTATCTGTAGTCTTGGCCGCTCTCAGCCACACAGACTCTGATATGAACAGTACAATACAACAGACTACCTCAAAATTTGCACATTGTACTTTGCAAATTGTACATTTGCACATTCAATTGCATTATTACATAAGAACTCAATCAGTCTGTTCCTCATATACACACACTATTTATATTTATATATTTATTATTGTTATCTACTTTATTTTAATCGTGTGTTCTTATTATGACTTTATACAGGACCAGGAAATCAAAATTTCATTCCATCTCATGCGACAGCTTGTGTTGACATGACAGTAAAACACCTTGAATCAAATATTATTTCATATTGTGTTGTATCATATTTGATCCATTTGGACCTATCATACTGTATTTTCCTGTATGGTATAGGATCATATTGTTTTGAGTCGTTTTGTATTGTATAATATTGTATCATATCTAATTTGACTTTGTGACCTTTCAATATGTTTTTTCTTCCTGGATCATTATATATGATTCAAACCCACAAACTGACTTTAAACATCCCATGTTTTAATCGCTCTGAGTGTGTTTAATATACTGTGTGTGCTCATAAAAATGGTGCAATTTTACTGTGCAATAACTTACCTTTCTATTGATTCGTAAGATAGAAGTGTAGACGTGAACATTGTGTATATATCTGTAATATTGCTTTATTTTATTTTTACCTGAATCATTATTATTACTACATTTTCTACTCTGCATGTACAATTGTTGTATTCCCCTGTCCCGTGTTGTAAGCTGCTGGAACAAAAGAATTCCCCCCAATGGGGGATCAATAAAGTTTATCTATCTATGGTACAGAACCATATCTTATAGTGTGCTAGTGTGCATTGGATTGCATGGTTTGTATAACATTGTATTGTATTCACACAGACTCGACATTAATCCACCATGAGTGAGCACTCACCAACAGAGGTAAAAACCCTCCTTTTAAACAGGTAGAAACATCAGGTAGAACCAGACACATTGGTTGTACAGCCATCTGCCTTACTGGATGGGCTGAGAGGGTGAGATACAAGGAAAGGCAGAAAGAGACAGATAGAGAGAGACAGACAATAATAATGATGGTATCTGTAATGATAATAAAATCCATCCAATTGTGTCAGCAGGTGGTCAGCTAACAATCCACAGGGGCTGAAAACTCCCAGGAAGCTGTAGATTTAGAGACATGTATTAAAGGGGCATGAATGCAAACAGAAAGAGAAGAGGAGAGGACGCAGGAGCGTGTTGTATCAAGTCCTCCGGCAGTCTCAGCCTATAGCAAAAGGAAAACATGCAGAAGAGAGGAGAAAACGATTTCCTGCAATAAATCAGAAGACAAGTAGGAAAGAAGCTCTCAGCAGTTGTTTCCTCTTTAATTTGCCTGTAAGATTTAACCGTCTTTGTTCCATTCGATGGGATGGTATTGAACATTTTGAACTATATGAGGTATTCAAACCAAAGACTTTCTGTTTCTGTTGCTGCACCATTACATCTAATAGAAGTATTCTTGTTCTGGCAGTTTCTTGTTTTGTGCATCATTTCACCCACATTTCCCCCAAATCCAGTCCCATTTTGTATCTTCGGACGGGTTCTGTGGGTTTTAACGACGTTGATAGAAATAACATGGCTTTGTAATGACTTCTGGTGCATGGTGGAACATTAGGAGCAGATTATGAGGCAATAACAAGAATAAAAACTTTGATTAAATGTAGTCACAGGAAAAATATCATCAAGACGGTTAAGACAACTGAGGAGGGTTCGTGTAGGTGGCATCTGATGTCCATTAAAGATGTGAAAAGGCTTAAACTATGCAGAGACTGTTCTGCCTTCTTGAGCCTTGTCTCTCTATTCATCTAAAAACACACAGGTGAATCATTATAATTTAACACCTGATCACTAGACATTAAGATCGTGTCATGAGATTGACAAGTTGGAGTGGCCGAATTCCCGGTCAATCCATGTTCCGACTTTCACCTATGGCCACAAGCTTTGGGTAGTGACTGGAAGAATGTGATTATGGATGCAAATTACCAAAAAAGGAGCTTCCTCCAATGGGTAGCTGACATCGGACTTCCCCTCCAATCCGCTGCGATCTGGCTCCGTGCTCTCTCGTCCGTCAACACCCACAGGTTGTGTTTTCATCACGCAGCATGGAGCAGGACCTCCGGACAGCTGGAGTCATGTGACCGAGGTTTTCCCGCGGTAATCACTGAATCAAGGATCCTCCTCCTCCTCCTCTCCTCATCCATGTTGTCTTTCTGGTCCTCTGAAAACCTCTGACCTGTTGACTCCAGGTCCTGGCTCTGCTCATCATGACGGTTTGTTGTTGTAGTTAAGTGAAATACGATCTGGTGATAACACAGAGTGTTATATTCTGAAAATGAACCGGATGTTTTCATTTTGTTTTGGTGAAACCTGACTTCCTGTCCCGTTCCATCTGCTCTGTTGAGATTGATGCGTCGTGCTCCGGCATCCGGCAGAAATAGAAGTCTTGTGTATCTGATCCGGGGGACTCCGACCTGCCGGATCAGAGACGCAGCTGGAACGCAACGGAGCGGATCCAGTGGAAGTTAACACATTGACTAGAATAGAAACCTATCAGATCCGGTGGAATTTGGCCGTGAGCTCAGAGTAGAGCTCTATGTTACGCTAGGAGCCAGTTTGATCAAGGTGCCACCTGGACGCCTCCCTCTAGAGGTTTTTGGGGCCTGTCCAACTTGTCCAGTAAGTGCCAGAGCACGCTGCAGTGATTATATATCCCATCTGTCCTGGGAACCCCCAGGAGGAGCTGGAAAGCTTTGCTGGAGACAGAAGTGTCTGGGTCAACTCATGATGTCACAACCCCATAAATTGAGATCAGCATCTGTGAGCGTGGACAGATTATGAACTTGGTCTGCCAGAGACCTTGATTCTTTAGTCTCTGTTATCTCTATTGAAAGTCAAAAGTCTGATTATCACACGTTCTTTTGCTATGGTGGTTCCCCTTCTCTGAACTGCTGCGTCACAAACATACAGTATATCATACTATAAGGAGGATTGTCAGATGTGGATGCTGCAGAATCTGTCATTGTTCAAACGTGGTTTGTTTTCACTTCCAAAGGCTGAAGTCATTATGTTAAAAAAGAACTCTCTTTAAAAAGACTATTTCTCTCAGCTCACTGGCAATGAGAGAAAGGCTCCTCCACTGAAATTAAATCTAATTTCGCCGTGAACGCTGGCTGTTGTACAAGGTAAATTGAAAGATGTGTTGACCGCCATGATGTAGAAGTAGACAAAAATCCACACTGAATGAGATTTTCTTTCTCGCTCTCTCGCCTTATATCATCTTACAAACCTCGCTGCAGCTGAATTGTCAGAGAAGTATCGCAAGGGAAAAGTATCAAGATGGCAAGGAGAGAACAAAAGAGACAGCCAAGTTCCCTGAGGAGGGGAAGCTGTATAATATCATGAATGAAAAATTAACTCAATAAAACAAGAATAAAACAGACCTGAAGCAATAGGAGCAGTGTGAGCAGTGTGAGAGGAAAGAAAGGCTGGATGTGTTTGTCTTGTAACAGAATGAAAGCAGGCTGAAGTCATCTCGTTTTAAAAACAGAAGGTTATGGGACTAATTGTCTTCCTCTCTTCCAAGGCTTCTTATTTGTTCCTTTTTCTCCTCCGCTCTCTCAGCCTCCCTCGTTTGTCCCGCTCTCCAGGGAGCTGTGGTTTCTGAAAGGTTTCTCAGTGTCCTTAATCCCTCCATCTCTTTGTGTCCAGGCAAAAAATATATCCGCATGAAACTCAAGAGGCCGACAGGGGCCGAGTCGTGTGAGAAAAAGAGGAGCTTCTTCCCGACTATTTGTGGGAATTAAAAACAAAGAGGGTACGCTGGTCCTTTTCCTAAGATAAAAACTAATTGGGCTTCAGCATAAAGCTTAGAATAAGTGGTTTGAAAATTGGAGTCAGCCCGGGTTAAAGGAAAGAGGGATTGTTTGATTTCACTCATTTTAATAACTCGGATTTATCCCAATTAAGAAAGTGGACGACACATTTAATGTAAGTTTTAGTTACAAATACTATCTCACACTGGAGACAGACATTACCATATCCAGAAACCATTACAGGTGGGTGATATACGTGTATGCTATCTGTGGTTGGGTGTAAGGGCTAAAAACACAGTTAGCTGTAAACAAATCTAGAAGCTATGAGGCAAAACAGAATGTAAATACCACAAAGTGAGAAAAGATGTTACAAAAATAAGCTGAAAGTTAGCTTATTAAGTTGTTTTGTGATGTAACTACATAACTACACTGCTCACTAAGGTCAACTCCCATATTGGTTTTCACTATTGCAACAAATCCTCCTTCACACACTCTGCTAAACAGCTTCTGGTTAAAAGGACAGTTCTCCCAATTCTTGACTACGAAGACAGAATAGAACACACCGTGCTAGACGCTAGCTTGTAGCTAGCAGCTACAGCCTGTTGGCTTCCACCTGAGGCCAAAATTCGAAGGGTAACTGCAAGTCTCTGAGTAATGTCTACAGGCATACTGTGTGTACTCTGGCGTGAGATAAAGGGCTGCAGACGACGAACCAAATCGTCGAATCTACTTGCCGACATACGAAAATATCGGAAGTGCATTTCCTCATCCATGTCTCTCAGCGGTTGAACAAGAGCCAAAAACTCCCCCGTGCTCTGCCGAAACCGATTAAGCGGTCGTACGTTCCATCTCCTCCGACGTCTCCTCTCTTGTTTTCTTTTCAATAGCTTCAGTATGATCAACTGCTGCTCAACATTTATCAGCTCCAACGCCAAAATACTACGCTCGATGTCAGTCGCCATGTTTCACTGAATACAAACAAAGGAACTGACGTATTATACGAAGCAAAACCGGAAACTGGGGCTCTGACAAGCATAAAAAACACACTGCCAACTAGCGTTTAGGTGGAGTATTGCAGCGCGTCACAGACACTCCGACGCAGAAGTATGACATGTCCACATCTGTGTAGGTGCTACGGCGTAGGCTACGGCGTAGCACCTACGCAGAAGTATAAATCAGCCTTTAGCCTACAGGTCTGCTTCCAACACTCTCCTTCACAAACTGGATGTCATTTACCACGCTGCTATCCGTTTGGTCACTGGAGCCCCATTCACCCCTAACCACTGTCACCTGTACTCTCAGCTGAACTGGCCTTCACTCCACTCTGGCAGGCAAACACACTGGTTACTATTCATTTACAAATCCCTCATTGGTAAAACCCTGTAATATCTACAGTCACTAATCAAACTTCACAGCACAAACCGTAGCCTCAAGAAGCTTTATTAACCTCATCACACCCAAAGCCCGGACCACCTTTGGTCGCACCTCCTTCCAGTTTTCCACTGGAATCACCTGCAACAATCCCTAAAGCTGACCTCTCTCATTCCACTCGTCACTTTCAAAAACGTAATACACCCCATAACTCAACATCACTGCACTTGCTTTTAAGTTGCTTTTAAGTTGTTCACTGCTGTCATATGTTTGTATTGTTCTGTCTCTAGGTCTGTCTGTATGTCCTCTCTGTTTTTTGTTTTGTTTTTATTTATTATCATGCCACCTGTGTTGCCTCCTCGCCCAGGTTGATATTGTAAATGAGAATTGGTTCTCAATTGACTTACCTTGTAAAATAAAGGTTAAATAAATAAAATGTTTGTTTAAATGGTTCAAAGCTAGTTTAACGTGGTGGAAACTGGTAGGAATGGTTAGCTTAGCTTAACAGCTAAAGACAAATCGTCAGCCAAAGTTTGATGCAAAGTTGTGTGGAGAAGTTGTGTGCATGGAAGGCTTAGCGTTCAAACAGTAACCAACAGGAACATGGCAACATGCACACCAAAACATCAATTGTTCCCCTTGTTTTCTATGTGGAAATGTTAAAATTATTATTTTTGTGTTGCAACGCTGCACAGAGGAACAAAAGAAAAGACAACAAACATTTCTAGTTTTTCTATTTTACATCTGTAGCATTTTCTGTTTTTGTATTTCATGTAAATGTTGGTTGTTATGTTTGTTTTATGTGGACCCAAGGAAGAGGAGCTGCTGCGTTAGTGGCAGCTAATGGGGATCTGAATAAAGGAATAAAGGAAAAAGCTAACATGCTAGATGAACACTTGTTATCGCTCCTTTTGGTCTCTTGAAAAATGAAGCTGAAGTGTTAATGATGATTGTTAATGATGAACAGATAACACAAATTGAAACTCTGACTAGGATACGATTCATGGAGAACGAGCTCTTTCTTCCCACTGCGGCCGTACACTAATTTCCCTGAACACGGTTTTCCATCTCCACCCTTTCCCTCAATCCATGCCATCCATATATACAGTAAGAGTATAACTTCACACAAATATTTTGATTCGGTACTCAATATTAAAGCGTCTGTTTGATACATTCTTATATTCAAATTGATATTCCTTCATTGGGAACTTTAAGAACTTTTGCACAAGGTCTGAAGTGCAGCATCGACAGTTCAGACTTGTAGGCCTATTAAGATTTCTTCTTCTTTTTTTACAACTTAAATAAAAAAACTTGAAAAAATATTAATGAAAAAGTTTTAACATACATAAAAAAATAGACTCATGCACCCCAAGCATCAAATGCAAGCATTTTTTCCATTTGATGAGTAAATATCTGTAACTAACACTAACTAAACTTTTCAGCCCATGACCCCCAAAATATAGATGCCAAAGACTCGTGACCCCCACTGTCCCTAAAGGGATTTAATGTGGCTTCATTTCGCTGGTCTGCAGAAAATGACCCTACCTATATGAGCATGTGTCTGTGTTTCCTGTGCTGTTATGAATGAACCTGCTGCTACTGATGCTTTGATAATTAACTGTTCACTAACCCTAAACTTAGGAGTCATCTGGAAACAAAGAAAGGCAGAAAACTCATTACATGTTATATTTTCAAGGTTTTATTTCAAGCTGAGATACTATTTTTGTTGATATTTTTTACTATAATGGGTAAAAAAACAAAACATCTGGAAGACATCTCACGACCCACACTTTGGGAACACCTGCACTAACACACACACACAGGAATGCCACACGCCACTGTTAACTACACTTTAGGTCAGCTACTCCACTGAAACCACTAATAACATAGAGGCTAGCTGAACGCTCATTTTAGTTTTCTTTACTCTGAAACCGAGAGAGGCTTCAGCTGATTTTTTTCCGCAATATTGCGCTACCTACTCAGCACTGAGTGCACACTCTGCTCTGTACAGCCGACACACACGGCACTCCTCACTAACACACACACTGATGATCACTGGATCTGCTCTGTTTGAGCTCACAGCACAGACCCGATCACAGGTGAAGAAAGAAACAAAGCTGTGTTTTCAGGTGACTTGTTGAGAAGTCACCGTACTGAAACCAATGGTTTAGTAGCCTACATGACGGGCTACCCATGCGGTGTGTTCCTCTTTTCAGTCAGTGTTGGGACCTTGGATTTGCATTAACTTTAGGTCTACGCCGAACCATTTCAGTATGCGCCTGTACAAATTTCCATATGCTGGAAATCCGGCACCATGCCCGAGTACTTTAAGCCCTGCATTTGTCTGGTCTCAGTTTTATTCCCCAGGCTTGCTGACGTTGGAGGACAGATCTCAGATCCTCAACATGTTGAGTGAATGTAGGGAATACATACTTTATCCCTCAGACCTTCTAGGCTCTCTTCCATACTGCGCTGAAAGGCTGAGGGGGCATTAGTGAGACCAAAAGGGATCCTATTCCATTCATACAGCCCCCATGGGGTTTTGAAAGCTGTGGCCTTTTTTGAGTCCTCACTGATGCAACCTTGATGGTAGGCTTTGCCTTGGTCCAGCAGTGAACCAAGTGTTTCCACCAAGACCATCAAGTATTTCCTGGATGTGTGGAATGGGATGCCTGTCTTGAAGTGTCTTTTTATTAAGTCCCATGTGGTCAATACACAGTCTTAGGCTCCCATCCCTCTTTCTCACACGAACCACTGCAGCTGCATATGGCGAGGTGGATTTGCGGATGAACCCTTTATGTAACAAGTCCTGGATGTGGCTCTTTACCTCATCATACAATGGTCTCGGTATGACATTGTATGTTTTGGCCACAGGTACATCATCAGTCAACTTAATGTCCATTTTCAGATTTTTGATGTATCCTACTTCATCTTTGTGTCTGGCAAATGCATTTGATTCCTCCCGAAGCATTTGCTTAACGGCAAGTTGTTGTTCGCTTGTCAGATGATCCAAGCTGGCGGGTGGATCCCACAGTTTTTCTTGTGGATCATCATGTGACGTCTCTGTCTTAGAGTGAGGTGGGTTTTTAGACTTTTCTACAACTACCGAGTTAACCTGATGTTCGTCTGGGTACAGTGGATAACAGTCTGCTATCTTCTGTATGCTCCCTATCATGGTTTCTCCTGTCATTGTAATGTCATGCTGAGTTGCATTTTTGACATAAATATCTACCTTACGTGAGGAGCAAGAGATATTCAATAACTGACAGGTGATCTCGAGTCCCTCATCCAGTGAAAGATTTTCTTCAGGTTCAAAGAGGATTTCAGTTTTTACTTTGAGATCTGTTCTAACAGGGCAGCTAATGCAAATCACTTGCCCACCTGGAACTACAACAGATGTACGTCCTGTTTTGACAAGGTAAGTAACATTTTTATCTGTCGCTCCCTGAATGAGGTTAAGCAGTGCTTCTGCTTTTCTTGATCTGATCCTCAATGAATTTCTGAGCAAAGCTAGCCTTTCACCTAGCTGGACCTGATTCTCTTTCTCTTTCATTATCTCTTCGATAGCATTAAACCCTATTATAGGTCTCTGTATTATGTCCCTGCTCACTAGTAGGGGAGAACGGGGTTGGTTGTCACACTTTTTACTGTTTTGATGATGAGCAATCATCAAAACATCTTTCAATAGTCATTCCTACATTAAATTGAAGCTTAAGGTGTCATCTTGAAATGTGTATCCCTCTCATTTTCCAACTCATTGTAACAAAGAGGCAATTAACTATCAAAGACACTCTGACACATTGTGACAACCAACCCCATAGTGGTTGTCACACACTATGGGGTTGGTTGTCACACACTATGGGGTTGGTTGTCTCACACTATGGGGTTGGTTGTCACACTCTATGGGGTTGGTTGTCACACACTATGGGGATGGTTGTCACACACTATGGGGATGGTTGTCACACACTATGGGGTTGGTTGTCACACACTATGGGGATGGATGTCACACACTATGGGGTTGGTTGTCACACACTATGGGGTTGGTTGTCACACACTATGGGGTTGGTTGTCACAATGGTATTTTAATGGGAAAAATCTTTCAAAAAAGGCAAGAAGGCAGAACTAAATTTGAAAGTTGAATTGCACTGACAAGTGATAGGTCTACATAACTTAATGCATTTTAACATGAAATGAGCAAGGAACATGAACAGGAAACACATCTTTAGGCCAGCCTATATAACAACATAAAGAACAAAACAAACAGGCCTAACAATAATGGCCTACTCAACTAGACTACATGCAGTCACTGAGTTACAGTGATAGCAGATGTAGGGTCTGCACACTCCAACTCATTTCACCATGCATGATTCTGCCAACATAGGGGTTGGTTGTTAAATGTGACGACCAACCCCAAAGGGAATGTGACGACCAACCCCAACTGGAATTTTTTGCCAGCATCAAGGCTAACAACCATCTAACAACTTCTTAGCTAGCTAATAAAAATCTAAACTCTAGCTTTCCCCTCACACTTTGTAAGGGTAACACTTGTTTTGTTATAAACCCATCGTTTAAAAGCCACACTTAAAACAATGGTTGCACTCTTTCTGGTCCTGCTGACATGCTACACATCGTCTCTATGACTTCATAAAAGTATTAGGAGGAGACTTAGTTTGGTTTTCATAGACAGATTTCCTCTCACGCTGAACTGTGTGAACCAGTGATGCTACCTGGCCTGTGAGCTCCCTGATTGCATTGCTGTTTTCATCCATTTTTTGCAAACAGGGGATTTTCTTTGGTGGGTTTGTTAGGCTTAAGTGAGGCTGATGATGTTACAGAGTCATCTCCATCCCCACTTTTCTCTACGATGTTGAGACTCGCTCTGTGTGTGGCTTTAGTTGTGACTTTTATCTTCTGGGCCCTCTCATTTTCATTAAACTGAGCCATTTGCATCTTTTGAAGGAGCAGCTCGTCACTACTTTTCTCATCCTGCAAATACATCCTCATCTCCGCTCTGATGTTATCATTAGCTAAGCCTGTCGTGATAGACTGAGAGCACTGGCTATTAACCAGCTCTTTGTTGTACTTCAGGCCAGACTGGGCACGCTCAGATGCAAACAGGACTTTTTGACGCAGGTCAAGTACTCGGACGAGGAAATCAAGTGCTGTTTCACCAAGTCCTTGTGCAGCTTTTGTTAGTTGTTGGTACAGGACAGTTGCATCCTTTTCTGCATAATGTGCTCATAATATTTGTCTGAGAGTGGCTAAGGTGAGATCTGTTTTTCCCTCTAAATAACTCCTCAGTTTCAATCCAGGGTTAACAGCACAAATCCATAGACAGTATAAAATATGGACGTAGTATCCGTGACGTCACCCATCTGTTTCTGAACGCTGTTTTGAGGCCAATTGTCGGCGGTAGCCATATTGCTGCTGTAGAGCCAGTGTGACGTAAAGAGGCAGAGTTTGAGCCTCCTAGCCAACATGTTTGTCCATCAAAAACTATCTGAGGGACATGTTAATATAGATGTGTTTAAATCTTACATATTTTAGTTTTATAGTTTTTATCTGATAGTTTATGATTCATTTTCCCAGAGACACATCTGTGGATGCATGTTATTGTGTTGTAGTTTGTCTAACACAATGGACAGTGCCATATTAACCTTACTGTCACTGATTACTTCAGTTGGCGACAGCTCTGGACTTTTTGAAGGGTGCAGGGATCGTCCACGCTGACCTGAAACCCAAAAATATAATGATGGTGGACCATGAGCAGCAGCCTCTAAAAATCAAAGTCATCGACTTTGGCCTGGCTGTGAAAGATCCTGCTGAATACACGGGTTCAGTCCTGCAGACTCTGTGGTACAGGTAAGTGACTGATCACATATCTATGAATCTGGGACAGCTGTATCAGAGATCAATGCAATTGTGCACACTGGGATTTGAGGTTTTCTCTCAGGCTCAGTTCTGATCAAAATTATTAATATTTTAGAAACTCAATCTTACAGTGAACAGAAGCTGATTTCTTGGTTTGTCTGCATGCTCGGTAATGTGTTTATGTTCTTGTCTCAGAGCTCCAGAGGTCATATTGGGAGCTCCCTTCAATGAAGCCATTGATGTCTGGTCCCTGGGATGCATTGCTGCAGAGATTTTGATGAACTCTGTGCTGTTTCGAGGCGCTGATGAGTACGATATGGTCAGTGTTACACTTGTTTGCTCCAAGATCACAGGAGTTAAACAGAGAGACTTGTGCTCCCTCTGGGAGAACCAGGTGCTGAAGAAAGTGAAAAACATTATCGGCCAGCCCTTACATGTCCTTCGTACCGAGTTTGTACTGATGCCTTCAGCTCGCCGTTTTTATGCACCCGTGAGGAGAACTAACCGGTATTCAAAGTCTTTTATCCCGTCTGCTATCAGGCTTTTAAACTTAGACGGCAGTCTTTCTATTCATTTTAAATAACTTTGGTATGACAAAAGATTATAATGTCTTTTAATCGTTGTCGTATTTTAATGTTATTTATTTATTACATTACCTTATGCTGTCCTCCACAGACCCTCTAGTCCCGTGTACAGACCCGGTGCGTGACTTGTAGCATGTATATATGATGGATGTGTTGTAGATGTTAAATGTTGTATGGTTGTTGTATGGTAAGCTATGAATGAATTGCCCTTCTTGGGATCAATAAAGTTGTCTGAATCTGAATCTGAATAAAACTCATTCAATTTTTTTTACACAACTTCTCTTCTAAAACTTTTAGAATGTGTATAGAAGTGTGACAAGTCATTGTGTGGTGTCCACAGATATGGCACATCTATTACAAAGTTGGAATGGCTCCTGAACACATGTTGTACTCTGGCATGTATTCTGAGGATTTTCACAATTATTCGTACACAGCCAAAGGAGAGCCTGTCTGGAAATTCAAGGTAAGATTTCTTTGATTTCATTTAGTTTTGACGTGTGTATCTCTCTAATGTGCGTAGCTGTATTTGTGTATTTGTGTCAGTCTGTCAGCATGTTTGAGATTTACTGATGAATGAATTCCTCTCTTTAGTCAAGTCTTGAGGCGAGAAAATATAAAGGTTACCCGCCCGAACTCAACAAGCTGAGTGACTTGCTGACGGTAGGATCTCGCTTCTTGAAAAAAAGTTTTAACTTAAACACTACAAGTCAAATCTTTTGAAAAAAAAAAAATCATAAAAACTAAACTTGTCTTTCTTTCTGATCCAGTACAATGTGTCTCCTGAGCTCTCTGGAGAAGATCTCCAGGCTGATGAGTGCGACCGTGTGGTCTTTGTGGACCTGCTCACAAAGACTCTAAAGGTGGACGATGCTGAGAGACTCACACCATCAGAAATTCTCCAGCACCCTTTCATAACCATGAACCACCTTGTTGGCACGTTGGAGCACAGCTCTCAGTAAGTGTGTGTTCAGATTCTGTAAGTGTGTGTGTGAACTCTGAAACAGGCTGTTTGACTCAGTGATGGTTACCTTGCAGTGTGATGAAGGGCATGGATCTGATGACTATTTGACTACCTCCAACTTCACTGCTGGCTTGGCCCACCATGGAGGTCCTGAAGAGGGTCATCCTGTAGAACTGGACCATCTCATCCCTGATGAAAACAGTTCACAGAAGAGGAAGAGGGATGGTGAAGCTGACACAGAGCATGGAAAAAGGTATAACTTCCTTCATTTGCCTTTACCTTTTTAAGAGACAGAAAATTGGGGAAATTCATTGAAGTTCAAAGTCAGAGTTCAAAGAGAGAGATTCTTTTCATCTCAATTAATACTATGATCAAGTGGACCATATATTTCTTTGTTCCATAATACAAACTAAATCTAGTGAACTTAGTGTTGCTTGTGAGTGAGTTATGTACCTTTAAAGACAGCAAGGTTAGAGGCTACCCCCGTGTACAGTCTTAACGCTAAGCTTAGCTCTTCATAGTTGTCAATCATCTCACCTGGTGTTTCCTGAATCAGGATGTATGCATTTAAGAGGTTTCAAAACCCCTAGAATTTGGTGGGGAGATATCTGAGTTGTATTTGACAGGTGAGATGTTGCAGCAGCATCTGTTAGATGAGCATTCAAACATTCTTTTTTACAGGACTGTTCAGCAGCACAGGAGCCACTGGGCTATACTTGACTCAGGTCAATCAACCTCAGAAGAGGAAGAGGGACGAAGAGGGAGCTGCAGACTCCTTGGAAGTCAAAAGCTCCAAGATGAGAAGAGTGGCTGAGGAGGGGGCCAAATCCGCTGACGGATACTGTCCATCAAAACATGGACGACACCACTGTCCTTACAGTCTCACAAAGTGAAAAACATGAAGGAATAAAGATGAAGAGTTGAACTCTGATTATGTTTTGTTTAGTTTGTTATTTGAAGCCTGTAACTATCAACATCATGTCGATGTCGGGAGAAGCAAGTCACAGCTTGAAAAGCAGAAATGCCTTTGGTAACAATGTTTCACATGTATAGATCTAACTCACTGTAACAATGAAGCAAGAAGAGGTTGTTTTTTGTGTTTGAAAACATACCTATACATACAGTGGGGCAAAAAAGTATTTAGTCAGCCACTGATTTTGCAAGTTCTCCCACTTAGAAAGATGAGAGAGGTCTGTAATTTTCATCAGAGGTACACTTCAACTATGAGAGACAAAATGAGAAAAAAAAATCCAGGAAATCACATTGTAGGATTTTTACTTGTTCTATTGGCAGATTTATTTGTGTATTTCAAGGTAAAAGTACCTTGAAATAGGTTTGTTTTTCTTGTTTTTGGAGGGGCATTGTTTCCAGTGTAGATAAAGACATTTACTCAATTCTGAGCTGTTAGAGAGAAATGAAAAGGCTTTAAAAGATTAAACTGAACAAATGTTGTACAAGTTAACGGACTAATAATAAACGCTACAATACTTAGAGTAATGAGTAAATATGGAGGGTTGCTGTTTGAAGTGAAGAAACTTGGTGTTCCAGTTAGAAATGGATTCAGATCACACCCTGAAAACATGATGGTATGTAAAAAGATTGGTACTTTGAGCTCCTCGGCTCAGACGCCGGACTAAAGTAGCATACAAAGTAAGGAAAAAGAGAAGCGCTCTTCACACTGAATATTTCAAGCTGACATAATATTTATGATGCAACAGTTTGACCTTCAAGATCTTCCCCGGGCAGCTTTGCCTCGACATGTTGCATCATTAAATTACAGGTTTTATAACATCAATATTTGAGGTTCATCCCAACCCTCCACAGATCCTGTGCTGGTACACAAAAAGGACTCATGTTCAGCTGTTTTGTACATCATCATGTCTTTATTTGTGTGTAAACAAACTCTGAAAAGAGCATCAGCCAGGTTCTTGATTATTGGCATTAACATGATTCATTTCATTTGCAGTCATGGATAAAACATGATCACTCTACTGCAGAAAAAAGGTCGACTAGAGGTGTATTCAGAACAAACATAAAGTGGATTTTTTGCCATTGAATTCCCAATTCACCAACGATAGCAACAGACCTTGCTAACACATGTTTGATCTGAATATCTGAATCCTTCAGAGCCCCTGAAGTCCTGCAGAAGTGCACACATCATTACCTTGCACACGTTTTTTTTCTTGTGTGCACGGTAACTTATGCACACAAGAAAAAAATGATCTTTGCAGGACTTCAGCTGCTTCATAAATTCACCCATATCAAGAAATCAATCATGCTCTGCTCAACTTTTGAAGTTGCGTCGGCTGGTGAAGGTCTTGGTTTCGTCTTTGCAGAAAACCGTCTTTATGCTCCGTCTAAATGCATCCAAAATAAGTCACGTCCTACAATCTTTTCAAGCGTGTTTTCATCAGAGGCTCAAAAATTAACGAACCGTCTGTGACTTTAATCTAGCAGATCATTCAATTGATTTCAGTCATTGGAAAAAAAAGTATTGCCTTTGGTCTCGTCTTGAAGTTAGGAAAACAATCTCGCTCCACGTCAGACGTCAGGACTTCATGGATGACTTATTTGTTGCAGTGGCCTTTTTCACAGCGTGTTTAATAAATAACATGACACTTCCATACCGACTGAACGCCACCGAGCAAGGTAACTTCATCTCATCCTACTTAGTGTATGCAGTGTTTCTCACTACTGTATAAGGTGCTGAGTGTATGTGTGTGTGGGTGCGTGTGTGTGTGTGTGTGTTGTCACTTGGGAATGTGAGTATGTCGGTGTGTCTGTGATTAAGATTTGGACGTCTGTGCGTCCGGAGGCTTATTAGGTTAGTAGTTCGACAAATCATTAAATATGTAACAGGTGAAGATTTGCAAAAATAACCTTCTTAAAAACAACGAATAAAACGTCCGCAGCGATCACAGCAGTAGTGTTAAGAACTGAGTGCAACATAATTCGCTTAGTCACTTCCATTGTACACAAACGACAAATATATTTACAATCGAAACAAAAAAAAAGATGTAATTCATAAAAGAAATGTAACCACATTCAGAACCACAGACGAGTCATCGTGGGACTCCAGAGTGAGAATGTAGAGTGTAGTGTTTGTTTGTGTGTTACTGACCTACTCTGACTGGCATTAGGCTTTCCTCATGTACAAATACTCCACTGGCCTTAAAGGGGGACGCTCTGTCTGGACTCGAGCAGGGAGAAAGCTCAGCTGCAGCCTCCATCTTCAACGACAAAAACAACTGGTCCCTACTGCGGATACAAACACCAAGAGGGGAGCGTTAGCTGCTGTTTGGCTTTTAGCATGAACATCCCAAACTGTTACACGGGACTTCCACCAGATCCGTGTCCGGTCCGTCTCCAATCAGCTAGGGTCCGGCTCAGTGCTCTCTTGTCCGTCAATACGCACTGGTTGCGTCTTCGGAACGCAGCACAGAGCAGGACCGCCGGACAGCTGGAGTCATGTGACCGAGGTTTCCCCATGGTAATCACTGAATCAAGGATTCTCCTCCTCCTCTCCTCATCCATGTTGTCTTTCTGGTCCTCTGAAAACCTCTGACCTGTTGACTCCAGGCCTGGCTCCGCTCATCATGAAAGTTAAAAACGTTCTAACGATAACATGAAGTGTTTTATTCTGAAAATTAACCGGATGTTTTCATTTTGTTTTGGTGAAACCTGACTTCCTGTCCCGCTCCATCTGCTCTGTTGAAGAGTCTGAAGCGTCGTGCTCCGGCATCTGGGAAAAATAGAAGTCTTGTGTATCTGATCTGGAGGGCTCCGACCTGCCGGATCAGAGACGCAGCCGTAACACAACAGAGCGGATCCAGTGGAAGTTAACACATCGACTAGAATAGAAACTTATCAGATCTAGTGCTGTGACAGATTAGGGGCGGACTGGACACGGATCTGGTGGAATTTGCCCATCAGGGTCGCTCTGAGCGTCTGTAAAAGCCTCAAGTAGTGTGTTTATGATGATTTCAAAGAATCAGCTGAGAGTTCAACTCTCCAAAGACGCGTTTGATGAAAACTTACAACCACAAACAGCATCTAAAAACACTTGCACTCTGGATTTTGAGGGTATGAGGAGGTAAGTATGGAGACGTTAGTTTCATGTTTCGGTCCGAGCAGAGCGAGATGAGCTGAGGTCAAACCGTACTGATGAGGAATCATAAACCTGCCGCCTTGAAAACAGGCGGCAGGTTTATTCTGCATTTTGTAGCAGCTGTTTGAAATGTAAAGCAGATATTGAAGTTTGCATGAAGGCATAATGAGAAAATCAATAACAGAAGAAGTTTGTAAGAAGTAAACATGAACATTTACTCTCATACGACCAGTTCAAATATCCAGCTTTGGTGCAGAGCAGCATGCATGTCACAGCTTCCCCCGCTGAACTACGGACCAGAGCACGGAGAGAATCTGTTTGCAAGTTTGTCTTTGAAGAGAGAGGCTGAGTGCCTTTGACAAACCGGTTTCTGAGCTGTTGCAACTCCAAAAAAAGCATCCTCCTTTTGTTGTGTGCCGGTGTGCAGTCATGTTTATGTGCATGTGTGTGTGTGTGTGTGTACATGTGTGTTGAATCCTTCTACCACACCTCCTTTTAAGGCTTTCAAGCTGCTTTGGATCAAAGTCAGTCCCAGGGGATAATTCAGCATAAACATTGAGTTCAGAGACATCATAGCCTACCTTCACGTAGTGCTGAATTCAATTTTTCAGACACATTTCAACACGCACTTGATCTTTCGATTCACAGAAAGGAAGCAGGTGTCCCTCCAGCTGAGCTAATATTCTCCTGGCATCGATTTTTTTTGTAATCTGACTTCATCGACACGCTCAAAAAATAATTTGTTTGTAAGTTTGAAAAATGTTTAAATGCTTGTACGAAACTCTAAGTCAAATTAGGGATGAAAGGAGAGTTAACTTTCAGCCCTTGGCGTAGAAGTTGCAAGAGATGTGCCAAAGACTAAATAAAAGATGGATGAAGAGCACAGGGGGAGAGAGGAGAAGAAGGTATGTCATGGTGTTTAAATGAACCCCACACTGCCCACGAGATTAACAGATAAACAGTACATTAGGCTATACGCATCATCATAATTACCCATAGATATATAGCAGTCGCAGCCGTCGCCGTCCAGGCTTAGAAACACGTTTGACTAAAAGGGGAGGGACAGGAGGAGGAGGAGAACTTTCTGTCTGGAGTTGGATTTAAATAAATATTCTGTTTGTTTTTTTTTCTTTTCTTTAAAGCCATCTTTCCTCCTGCCTGGCGGATAAGGAACACGGTGCAGAGGAGCTTGAACGGGGGCTCTATGTGAAGTTCTGGAGGGGCTGGCTGACCCTCATGCAGGCCCAGTAGAAGGCCCGAGCCATGGTGACGACCACCAGGAGCAGCAGCACGGCCCAGGAGGCGTAGATCCCCTGGTAGGTCTGAGCCTGCACCCACGTTCCAGCCTGAGGAGAGACGACACAACAGACCAGGTTTTAGGGAATCAGATCAATCAATCAGACTTTATTTATAAAGTGCTTTTCATTCAATGACAGTGTAACACGAAGTGCTGTACATAAAAACAACTTAAGATAGAATACATTAAATAAAGAGATATATAAAAAGACCCACCCCATCCTAATCCAAACCCCAGCCCCGACCCCAAACCCACCCCACAATCCTAAGGTTAAGAACACAATATATGCAACAATAATAATAATAACAATGAAAATAAATAAGTAAATGAATGAATGAAAAAGAAGTTGCTGAACGAACTGAGGAAACGCTCTTATGATATCTTAATGAGGAAACACTGGAGGAAACAAGATGTTAAAACTCAACACAGGAAATTAAACTCACCAAAATAGATACATTTCTAACATAATAAAACACTAAAATATTAAACCATTTAAAGAAAATAAGATGCTATACTTCAAATAAAATAAATAAATAAAATGTGACTAAAATTTTGAACTAGATAATAAATTAATTAATTAAAAAAATAATAATAATAAATTAAAAGTGACTACATTTGAACTAGATAATAAATAAATAATTAAATAAATAAAAAGTGACTAAAATTTGAACAAGATAATAAAGAAAGAAAGAAAGAAAGAGATAAAATAAATAAAAAGTGACTAAAAATTCAAACTAGATAATAAAATAAATAAATGAAATTAAATAAATAAAGGTTACTTAATTTGAACTAGATAATAAAATAAATAAATAGATAAAATAAATAAATAAAATAAATAAAAAGTGACTAAAATTTTGAACTAGATAACAAATTAATAAAAATAATTCAATAAAAAGTGACTAAAATTTTGAACTATATAATAATAAAAAAGAAAAAAATAAATAGATAAAATAAAATAAATAAAAAGTGACTGAAATTCGAACTAGATAATAAATAAATAAATGAAATGAAATAAATAAGTTACTTAATTTGAACCAGATAATAAATAAATTAATTAATACATTAATCAATTAATACATCAATTAATAAATAAATAAATTAATTAATTAATTAATAAATAAATAGATAAAATAAATAAATAAAATAATTAAAAGTGACTAAAATTTGAACTAGATAATAAATAAATAAATACATAAATAAATAAATAAATAAATGAAAAGAGACTAACATTTGAACTGGATGATAATAAATAAATAAAAAACTGAGGTGAGATAAAACTGTTATAATGCTGCTCATGGAGCTTTTGGAGGATTCCTGTGCATCTTCTCAGTGTTCTGGAAATTCTAATGAGACGAGTCCAATCAGGCGAGAGAAGCCAGAGAGCTAAAGCTACAATTAATCTGGAAAGTGTTTTATGCTTTCATAGTGGGACTCATTCACATCGTTACAAACTGCAAAACTCAAGCAAAGTACCCAGAGATGTTTAATAGCAGAAGATCAACCCGTCTGATTCTCTACAACTGCATCACAACATCTCTTTAAGACGACGTTAGCTCCTTTGAGAGATGTTATTCATGAGTAATCCATGATTAATCCACCTGCAGCAGACTGAAGCCGAGTTCTACCGTCTAGACCGCTCAAGTTTTCAGAGACAGGTTCACGATCAGAGCTGGAGAATGACTGAGGGGCAAGAGGGAAAATAGCTTCCCCATCAAGTATTGAGTGTGCAGCTGCTCAGAAGAAAATTATTTAATGAAGATGGTAAAAGTGACTTTGAGAGAACCCGCAGGGATTCTTTCTGAGAATGTGGAAATATGAATATCTGTCTCAAAGTCACAACAGTGGAGCGACGCTGGTGTGGGTTTAAAAAGTCAAAGTGAAATTAAGGAAATTCATTAGGGAGGCATTTTTAGAGTGTTTACATCGTTTGCATCAAGTTGTTGTTCAGCTATCACTCTTCTCTTTTCACCGTCTTGATGAGCCACACTTGGCGGGGATGATTTATGCTTCCTGTCATGAACCACAGAGGGTGTTAGTTTGTGGCTCCAGAGAAGGTTTTGTGTTTGTTATGAGAAGGGTAGTCCGTGCATTTGTTACCTCCTGACTGGACTACTGTAATTCCCTTTCATCAGGCTGGTCCACAACGCTGCAGCTGGAGTACTGACTAGAACTAGGAAGGGAGAGCACATCTCTCCAGTGTTAGCTTCTCTACACTGACTCCCAATAAAATCTACAACAATCCTTCTTCTGACCTACAAAGTTACCTTTGTATTTTAAAGAGCTCATAGTGCCCTAGTACCCTTCTAGAACACTAAGCTCCCAGCATGCAGGCCTGCTCATCGTACCAAAAGTCTGTAAATGTAGTATGGGAGGTAAAACCTTCAGTTATCAGGCCCCTCTCCTTTGGAATCATCTCCCAGTCAGGGTCTGGGAGGCAGACACCCTCTCTACTTTTAAGAGTAGGCTTCAAACTTTCCTTTTTGATAAAGCTTATAGTTAGAGCTGGATCAGGCTTGGACCAGGTCTTAGTTATGCTGCTATAGGCTAAGACTGATGGGGGACCTGACACACTAGGATCCTGCCTTCCCCTCACTCTCCTCTCTCTGCCTGTTTCTTACTTTAACTCTACCTGTCCCATTAAAGTTACTAACCATAGACCTTTCTGGAGTCCCTGAGCTCCCTTGTCTCGTAGGTTCCTCTGGATCTCTGCTGCTGTGGACGTGTCAGACTCCAGCTGCTACAACTACTACTATCTGTCTCACCACTATCATCTCTCTCTCTCTTCATCTCCCTCTATCCCTCTCTCCAACATGGTTTCAGCAGATGTGTGTCTAACATGAGTCTGGTCCTGCTGGAGGTTTCTGCCTGTTAAAGGAAGTTTGTCCTTGCCACTGTAACTTGCTAAATGCTGCAAAGTGCTCTGCTCATGGTGGATTAAGATGAGATCAGACTGAGTCCTGTCTGGATGATGGGACCGGATCTTATCCTGTCTTGATGTTGGGTCTTTGTTAATAATAGAACATAGAGTCCAATCTGGACCTGCTCTGATTTGGCGCTGTATAAATAAAGATTGATTGATTGAGACAGCAGAATGAGGTGATGCAGGGTGGAATATGTTGGAAACGTAAAACTCTGCCTTGAATTAAACTCTCCCCTCGTCTCTGTAAGCGATGTGTAAAGTTTTAATGACTCGGGCTGCTCACAGGGACCATTACGTTTTAACTGGCGTCTTTTAGCTCCTGCTGCTAAGCTGGGAGACTCGCCACAGCTGCTGTAGTGATGAATGTGCAGCACCAGCCTCAATCCTTCAGCACCTTCATGTTCTGTAAAAACTACTGCGACCGCCTCCCATTAGTCCCCTCTGCTTCACACATTCACTCCTCGGTTTGTGGCCAGTAAAGCTCATCGATGCAGCGTGGAGGTTTAACAGTCAGAACCTGAGCTCTGACGGCGTTTCTTTAATTAAAAACACTCTTTAGATCAAACACAGCCTGCTATTATGTTATGACATTAATTGCCAACACTCCAGCATTATGCAATGCTGCCAACGCTGCACACTGCTCTCCATGCTGGTGGGCACGTAATCATCCGGTGTCCGGTGAGGAGCTGTTTCATGCTCATCTTGCGCCCTCTGCTGGTCGTGGAGGAGAATGAATCTGCTTCTTTAATGTCTACTTCTAGACTTCTGCACTCCTGCTCTCTGTTCCTAATTATAAACTTCTTCTTATTGCTGTTTGACTACTTATCACAGCCATTAAACATGAGCGATGACTGAATTATTCACTGCACTGTGCTGGAAGCTCTGCAGAAATGGAAACAGGGACACTAAAGGTCAAAACTGGCCGCGTTTATGTAAGCTGTTGTGCTCTTTAGTGGGTGTTGAAGCTGCTGTTGCAACCTGAACTCTGCCGACAGTCACAGAAGGTTCAGTTTGAGGTATTTCTCACAGACTGTATGTAGAGCAGCTGTGACTCTCACACATGTGACATGAGACCTGAGTGAGGTGTGTGAGGAGGTCAACTCACTATCAGGCCCGCAGTGGAGATGACGAAAAGCAAGCAGAGTAGAAAACACCACAAACTCCGCCTCCGGGGATACCGCTGACCAATGGAGGAGCTGCAGGACCCACAGAGAGAAGAAAAGGATGTTGTTAGGAGAAAATGTACGACACAGACACGGAGTCCTTGCTAAAGGACACACACACTTTGAGGTGAGTTTCCTGCAAGTGTGTTTGTTTACTGAAACAGTGTTCAGTACAGTTTGAACCATGAGGCTGACTGAGGTTGGAGAAAGAAAGAAAGACAGAAAGAAAGAAAGGAAGAAAGAAAGAAAGAATGGATATGGCAAGAAAAGAGTTTAAATAACACACTGAGTTCATCAGTTTTGCACCTTTGTAAAGCTGTTTGATATTTTTCAGTTCAACATTTGCAAAGATGAAACATTAAAGGCCCATCTTGTTTACAGTCAACATGTGACATCATGTTACTTCCACCAGATCCGTGTCCGATTCGCAGCGGTCTGGCTCCGTGCTCTCTCGTCCATCAACACCCACCTGCTGTGTTTTCAGGACCGCCGGACAGCTGGAGTCATGTGACCGAGGTTTTCCTGCAGTAATTACCGAATCAAGGATTCTCCTCCTCCTCCTCTCCTCATCCATGTTGTCTTTCTGGTCCTCTGAAAACCTCTGACCTGTTGACTCCAGGCCTGGCTCCGCTCATCATGACTTTGGTTTGTTGTTGTAGTTAAGTGAAATACGATCTGGTGATAACACAGAGTGTTTTATTCTGAAAATTAACCGGATGTTTTCATTTTGTTTTGGTGAAACCTGACTTCCTGTCCCGCTCCATCTGCTTTGTTGAGATTGATGCGTCGAGCTCCAATGCTCGTGCAGAAATAGAAATCTTGTGTATCTGATCCAGAGTGCTCCGACCTGCCTGAACGCAATGGAGCGAATCCAGTGAAAGTTAACACATTGACTAGAATAGAGACTGATCTGGTGGAATCCGATTCCTCTTTTTCTTCCATCATCTCCATCTGCAGCCCTCACACTCTGCATGTCTGAGGCAGTTTTTAGGCTCAGAGATTGGGCCCCTGAGTCTTCCTGAAGTTCTTCTAACAGCAGGCATTTTGTCGTGTCATTGTACAACAGCTGTAACAGTAACAACAAGCTAATCCAACAACCAGCCGACAGAATAGAAACCTCTGTGTGAGAGAACATCTAGAGGAATACTCATTTTCTGCACTCAGACTTTGAACCCACAGATTGTAACGTCTCCAGCAGCAGCCTCCCTGCTGAGATTTGTTAAATGCACTTTGTGTAGGAGTCCCCACAGGTTCTGGGAGTGCTGGTTAAAAATTCATTTGGTATCATGTAGAGGAAGTGTAATGTATATCTGGTTATGTCGCTGATATATGTTCCCCGACAGTCCCATGAACGCTGCTCACAATGTTAAGAGGATTATTGAGATGGTGCTATAAGAACGGGGTTTACAGAGTTTAACTGATCAGAAACCTCATGATGTTCAGAGACATGTAAGTGCTCTTACGGCCCAGATCCATGTCCGGTTTGTCTCTGATCCGTCACTGCAGCAGATCTGATAGGTTTCTATTCTAGTCAATGTGTTAACTTCCACTGGATCCGATCCGTTGTGGTCCAGCTGCGTCTCTGATCCGGCAGGTCCGAGTCCTCCGGATCAGATACACAAGACTTCTATTTCTGCACAAGCATGGAGCATGATGCATCAATCTCAACAGAGCAGATAGAGCGGGACAGGAAGTCAGGTTTCAACAAAACAAAATGAAAACATCCAGTTAATTTTCAGAATAAAACACTCTGTGTTATCACCAGATCGTATTTCACTTAACTACAACAACAAACCAAAGTCATGATGAGCGGAGCCAGGCCTGGAGTCAACAGGTCAGAGGTTTTCAGAGGACCAGAAAGACAACATGGATGAGGAGAGGAGGAGGAGAATCCTTGATTCAGTGATTACTGCAGGAAAACCTCGGTCACATGACTCCAGCTGACTGACAGTCCTGAAAACACAGCCTGTGGGTGTTGATGGACGAGAGAGCATGGAGCCGGACTGCAGTAGATGAGACACAGACCGGACACGGATCTGGTGGAAGTCCTGAGTCAGTCTCTTGTAAAAATGTGTTTAAAGTTTAAGACAAAGTCACACATGACCCTGAAGCCTCTACTGCCGACTCTCTGAAGGTCTCACTCAGTAAAAGCTTCGTCTCAAAGTCGGAGAATGTGAAACCCCGATGTCCGTCACAGTGAAGTGACAGTGAACAGGTTTAATGGATGAATTGTTTATAGCTACTTACACTTTCCTGCAGTGCGGGCACCTGGCCAGCGTCCGGTCCGTGTACTCTGACCACTGAAATTACAAAGAGAAAGACACGTGACCTTCAAGTTCAGCAGAAGAACATGCACGTTTTACTGGGAATGAAAAGTTACACTCACAACATCTCTGAAGGATCTTTATATGAACATGAAAAATGTTATTTTGAGGCTGCTGCTCATATCTGACACATCAAAAGGTAATGTTTATCGTGTTTGGAGGATGCATTAGGCTGTGCAGGAAATAGAAAGGTGCATATTTCTTCTTTCTCTGTAGTTTGAATGTGTTTACTTTGGGAGTCTTGAATGTGTTTGTGTTGGCCTCAAAGTGCTCTGATCGGAGAGGCCCGGGTTCATGTGCTGTCTAACTGAGCAAAGCTGCGTTTCATAGAAGAAACAGTGTGCACAAATGATTGTCTGTAATAAGGGTGTGACAGAGTATTTAAAGGGGAGTATATCTTTGTCCTGAAGTGTGATATGATTATCGATAAGCTGGGAAATTTACTACATTTACAAATACTCAAGTAAAGACATAAAAATAATGAACATATGATAAAAAAACACAAAAAACAGACAAAATAAAAATAAATAAATAAATAAATGAAATAAAAATAAATAAATGAAATAAAACGAACAAATAAATCATATTTTTTAAAGGGGGACATAAATAAAAATAAGCCCAAAACAAACAAACAATAATAAATTATAATAATTTAAAATTTAAAAATAAAGGAGAAAAAATAATAGTGGAAATACAGTTTAAAAAATAGGTTATTTCACATTTTTAAAGTACAAAAGTAAAAAATAAAAAAATATAAAAATAAAAATATAGAAAAAAAATACATATTATATAATATTACATAATAATAAAATTATAATATATAATAATATATATATATTTTTTATTTTCTAAAAATAATACAAAAAGCAAACATTTCTTTAAGTTTAATCTACAGATGAAATCATGAGCATTATTTCATCTCAGTGAAACCAATGCAAAGTGCAGTGAGTGAATACAACAATCCTGCACTTCTTAGCAGAGCAGCTCCCTCGTTGGCCCCACCGACCCCCTTCATGACTCCCCCCTACTTATTAAAGTCCAAATGATGCCATAAAAAAGTTGTTTGAATGTTTGAATATCAGCTGGGGATTGACTGTGTTTCAGTGAAGGATGAATGTTTGACATGTAAGTCAAACTGCATCCCGCTGCTGCTCCACTTGATTATATACTTTAAAAAACGTCCACACCTCCTCTCCAGGCCTCGCCGTCCACAGCCAGAGAAAGAGAAAGTCCCCTCTCAGGGCGGAGACGTTTATTCCTCCTTTAAAACAGCGGCATGATACATTTGTAAACCTCGCAGAGCAGGACACACCGTGCACGCTGTACATCCTTTATGTTCCGATAGGAGCACTTTGTATGTGAAGCACAGAGAGCATTATCACCAGATCTGCAACAAAAGGATCAGTGCGACGCCACCCAGGGCACAGATTTGTGTTTTCATTCAGCCGCCCGGCTTCAAGCGGGGAAGGAAAGGTCCGGCTGAATGCTAAGCAGCCTGAACCATCCATCTCTCCTCCTTTAGCACTCTATTCTTCTGTCTCTGACTCCGCCGCCCTTCTTTCTTTCACCATATATCCAAACCATCTTTACCTGTCCCACACATTGTTAAGAGGGCAGTAAGTTAAATTTCACTTCCCCTTTAGCAATAAATGGTCCCGATATATCAGCAGAGAGCTGATAGGGTTATTGATCTGCTCCAGTAACTCAACATTTTCTTGGCCTGGTGCTAAGAGGTTTTAGCTTCTCAATAATTCACTGCTCTGGCTGTGTTACAGTACATTTCACAACACAAACCTCGGGCCTACTGAAACTGTCACCAGATATTTCAGCCACAAATTACAAAAGCTTCACTCCCGGGCCGAGAGAGAGGAAAGCCGGAGCGCTTTGCATCGGAAACATAAACCATTCATCAACACTTCTTTGGACTCTGACAGCTCTAATACCATGATCTGTGCCAGAGACTCAAATACTCTTTGTACCATAAACAACTCTGAAAGTTAAGCAAACACAACCTGACTCAAACCTGCAGTCTTTCTAACGGCCAGTAGGGGGCACCCATACAGGACTTCTCACCTGACCCTCATGTTTTCTGACACGTTTGTCTTCATCACCTGATTCAAGTCTAGGCTCAGACTGCCTGGAGAACTGACACACTGGGATCCTGCCTTCCCCTCACTCTCCTCTCTCTGCCTGTTTCTTACTTTAACTCTTCCTGTCCCATTAAAGTTACTAACCATAGACCTTTCTGGAGTCCCTGAGCTCCCTTGTCTCGTAGGTTCCTCTGGCTCTCTGCTGCTGTGGACGTGCCAGACTCCAGCTGCTACAACTACTACTATCTGTCTCACCACTATCATCTCTCTCTCTCTCTTCGTCTCCCTCTATCCCTCTCTCCAACACGGTCTCAGCAGATGTGTGTCTAACATGAGTCTGGTCCTGCTGGAGGTTTCTGCCTGTTAAAGGAAGTTTGTCCTTGCCACTGTAACTTGCTAAATGCTGCAAAGTGCTCTGCACATGCTGTGATCGGAAGTGGTTTGACGAAATGTATTACCAGTCCTTTATTTGGTAGAACCAAGGACTAAATAAAACATTGCCTGCTGGTCTTTAAAGAGGCAGTATGAAGCCCAAAGTTGACAACCAGCCAACCTAGAAACCAGGAGTGAGGAGGAGTTGAAATCCCACAAATATCCACTTGTCCAAAAAAAATGGCCACACCCCATATCAGGTATATATTCAACTCTGTCTCACCACTATCAGCTCTCTCTCTCTTCATCTCCCTCTATCCCTCTCTCCAACACGGTCTCAGCAGATGTGTGTCTAACATGAGTCTGGTCCTGCTGGAGGTTTCTGCCTGTTAAAGGAAGTTTGTCCTTGCCACTGTAACTTGCTAAATGCTGCAAAGTGCTCTGCTCATGGTGGATTAAGATGAGATCAGACTGAGTCCTGTCTGTAAGATGGGACTGGATCTTATCCTGTCTTGATGTTGGGTCTTTGTTAATAATAGAACATAGCGACAGTCTAGACCTGCTCTGTTTGGAAAGAGTCTGAGGAGAACATTTGTTGTGATTTGGCGCTGTATAAATAAAGATTGATTGATATGAGTGAAAATGTAGGATAGGCAGCACTGAGTGTCTGCTCTCTAGTCGTACTTTAGTCGCATCTGGCACCACACACACACACACACACACACACACACACACACACACACACACACACACACACACACACACACACACACACACACACACACACACACACACACACACACACACACACACACACACACACACACACACTAATAAATCTTGCGATGAAGTTAAGTTTCCTGTTTGTAAAAATAAAAGGTATAAATGTTTGCTTTAAGCGTTACAGGTGCAAAGATGGCGTTACCAGGAAGGTGTTGCTGCAGTGTCCACAGGAGACGCGGGCTCCGACTGGCTGGGGGTCAGGACTGGCAGGACCGGGATGAACTGGGCCGAGATTAATTATCCTCTTACTGAAAGAAACACAAGTGAGACACACAAGGTCACACTCACTGCACAAATTACTCCAGATTACATTCAGCACAAGTTCAGGTTATCAATCTCTGTCAGATACTGTTGAGTGTTCTTCTGACCGTGGAAGTTTAGAGATCCAAGCGCAGCCAATCGTCTCATTACATTTAACATTTCCTCTCCACTCACAGCTACAGCCGTCTAGAGTTACAGATCAGACAGCAGCACAGATGCTGCTACAGTCAGCATGTCTGGTGTGGATGCAAAGCAGCAAGGGGGAATGTAAACTCTCCAGAGTCATTAAATGTTGGAAAATACACTCAGAGGAACGAGCAGATAACCTTCGGTCAAGTTTAATAAAGCCTGGAAGGTCAACAGTTTCTGCTGCAGAACGCAGAATACAAACAGGAAGTGATGGATGGAGAAGTTTGTGCTTTTCTGCAGACGGACAGAGAATGTCTTCAACTGAAACCTCAAACTTTATAATTCCATGTTTTTAATCCTGAGGAGTCACAAAGCACAACAATACCAAAGAAAAAGCACCTTTTGGCAGCGACTGGTGTCTCAGAACTACATGACAAGAGATTTTGTAATGTGCGGTTTAAAGTCTAGCACATTCGCCGTACATAGCAGCAGAAAATTACCCCACCAAAAAAAATATAATGGCTAAAATTGTTGCACTTGCACATTTTACGCCTCAGGCATAAACAAGGAGTCTTATCTGTCTTACCAATTACGGCAGGCTGCAGGATGATGTTCAGATGAGCTGCCAGAGTTGTTTTCTGTGACTGACATCAGCCTGTTTTTCTACCACACAGATTCAAACACTGTGCCTGCAGTCTGACCTGGAAAAAGTGGGTCTAGTTTTCTCTTCAGCTGATTTTCTGACGGGTGGACACTGACATTTTTTCTTCCCCAGACTGATTTTGAACTTTTGGACACCCAGAGATGTTTTCTGTCTGCGCTGGGAATGCAAAAGGCCGCACAAAGACATCGACTATGACTGCTGGAGTAAAACTTTTCAAAAGGTGTTTTTCCACCGCAGGAACTTTACCCTGGAAGATGTGCTTTTCGACCAGTAGAACCAGGGCCTAAATTTACTTCTGGGGTACTTAATCTCTCCTTGAAAAGTTCCTGCTTGGGAGAGGGAAACCTTTTCTCAAGATGCTTCTCGACTGCAGGAACTTTTCCCAGGAATTAGGGACCTTTGGAGGATCTCAAGAGCAGGAACCATGGTCTGAATTTACTTCTGGGGTACTTGATCTTTCCCTGAAAAGTTCCTGCTTGGAGGGGTAGTACTTTCCAAAGGTCCAGGAAAATATGTGGGACAGTTTCTGATTGGTAGAGTAACCACAGTGTCTTTACTTCATCTGTTGTTAACAATAACATCACACACTAGTGGTTCCAAGTTCCTGGGGAAAGTTCCTGCGGTCGAAAAGCACCTAAAGACGGGGTCTGCAATGCTGAATTCGGATTGGTAGATTACCTGCAGTGTTTTATTTCACCAACCATCCACAATAACATCACACACAACTGTGATTCACTTTATTTCTCTTTCTTTATTTTGTTTTTATTTGTTCTATCATTTTTTGTGTCTTCTTTTCAGTTTGTTTTATTTACAAAAGCAGTTCTGTATATTCATCTGTTTATTACTCCCTTCTTATTGTAAAAAACCCAAATATATCGTCCAAATATCTCAGCTTCCAGTGTTACAGTCTGAAGAGTGACCCTGTAAACTGGAGACCTTCAGCTGAACGTGTCAGTGTTTGTGGAGTTTACACAGCTGTTGAAACACAGAGGGAGTTCCTGGGAATGCAAACTAGTTTAGTTTTTATCAAGATTTCAAAATATCCTCATCAGATATTTAATGATCGTCTAAAGACGTTTATGAGGGATGCATCCGGCTGAAAGTCTCCAGTTAACAGGGTCGCTCTTTACACTGGAACACCAGTCGATCTCCGCCATGGCTTTTAAAATCTGTCCTCTTGCTTTAAGTTGAGTGCTTCAGGCTTTTTTTTTTCATCCTCTTTGTTTCTAGAGCTTGTCTCAGTCCGAGTGTTGACTTAACGCATCCATTTACAATAAAGCACGATCAAAAACAGCACAAGAGGAATCTTCACCATGCTAATTGGCTAACTGCAGCCTCACAGCTAAAAGGTGCTTTTCAACTGCAGGAACTTTCCCCAGAAACTAGGGAACTTTTGAGGAACTCTGTCTAAATTTACTTCTGGGGTACTTAATCTCTCCCTGAAAAGTTCCTGATATTTAAAGATCATCTAAAGACATTTGTGAGGGATGCATCCGGCTGAAAGTCGGCAGTTAACAGGGTTACTGTTCAAACTGAAACACCGGTCAATCTCAGCCATGGCGTTTTAAAATCGTGATATGCAATATGCTCGACTTTAAAGCGATTTTAAAGCAGCGTTGAAACGGCTTCGCTACTCGAGCTTGTCTCTCTTGAGGTGTTGAGTCCATCTGCAATCTACCACGTGACCTTTTGAATCTTTGTCTTACTGCCCTCTACTGGTCTGGCGGTGTAGTGCAATTACTTTTTTCCCCCTCCATACGTCACTTCCTGGGACTTCAGCTCGCGGTCAAAACGCAGACAAGGATGGCCCCATGTAGTTCCTGAAAGAGTGGTTCTGGGGGCTAAACATGCATCTTTTGTCCCTTAGAAGTTCTTTGTGCTCTTTTTGCCATCTTGTTTTTATATGACGCTTCAACCTGCTGCTGTGGATTTGGCTCATATCTTCAGTGAAGTGAACATTTAAAGCACTGACCTGCTAAGTTTGACTTTTGAAGGTTCAAAAATGAACATTCTCATTCCACTTCCTGCAAACACGTACTGTCCTACACCCACTCAGACATCCCTTCCATACAGCTGCAGTGTAACACATGATGTGGCTGTTTTAATGGGGCTGTTATTTCCTCATCTGGCTGGCTGAGCACTGCATGTAAACTGCGCTGGGAGCACTGCCTTAATTGAGGAACTGCTGCTCCCATCGCACCTGGTTTCCTCTGCTTCATTTGGCTCTCACGCACAGGCACACGCGCACACACGCACACGCACACACGCACACACACACACACACTTTTGGAAAGCATTTCTCACCAATATGGCCGGGGACAGGCGATCCTCTGGGAAGTGACTTTGCAGATGAGCAGACAGTTGCAGGGGCAGCGAACGTACTTCTTCCCTGCTGGGGCGTTCTTAATGGGCTGCGGAGGGAAACAGAGACGCACAGGAGGAAGAGATAAGAAACAGAGCTTTAGAACAGGAGGATGTAACAAGCCAATTATTCTTGACGGACAAGACTTTAACCAATACGACAGAGGTTTTAGAAGGTGGAGAAACCTCAGGACGACCGTATGATACTGACGACTGTGTCTGCCTAATCAGCTGCTTGTTGGTGACCAATGAAAGAAGCAGACTCGTGATCACATTCGTTCAGTGAAATGAAAACCGGTAATTAACAGCAGCATCAAGTGCTTACTCTTTGCAATCATTGAATAGGAAGGGAAATGAGAGCACAGCTTCTCCTTCTCCTTACAGAAACCAGAAGTGAGTCTGACTTTATCTCAACATGCAGAGAAACACAGAACGGGGCTTACGGACCTGATAAGACTGGACCCCGGGGTTGTACAGTACTTGAAGATTTCAATGCAGCATCTACAAGGCGGAACAGCCTTGACCTGATGAGACATGGACTCCTCTAGACCTCTAAAGGTGTGCTGTGGTATCTGGTACTGAGATGCTGGTGCTAGACCCTTTAAGTCCTGTAAGTCACAACAAACATTATCTGAAGACAAACAGAGCAGGTCTACACCGTACTCTGTGTTCTATTAATAACAAAGACCCAACACCAAGACAGGATCAGATCCAGTCCCATCTTACAGACAGGACTCCGAGCACTTTGCAGCATTTAGGAAGTCACAGTGGCAAGGACAAACTTCCTTTAACAGGCAGAAACCTCCAGCAGGACCAGACTCATGTTAGACACACATCTGCTGAGACTGTAGACTTGTAGTCTTGTTCCTCTAACACTTCCTTCCTGCTCTGTGCTCCCATTCTCCTACTTGTGCGCATTGTTGGCACTTTCATAGTAGACCCGAGTGGTCTGCAGCACTCTGAGTCCTGACACCTTTCTTTCAGAGCCAGCATCAACTGTTACAGCCAAGTTCTGGCTGCGTCTCTGATCCAGCTCCTGATCAGATACACAAGACTGCTCGCATCAATCTCAACAGAGCAGATGGAGCGGGACAGGAAGTCAGGTTTCACCAAAACAAAATGAAAACATCCGGTTAATTTTCAGAATAAAACACTCTGTGTTATCACCAGATCGTATTTCACTTAACTACAACAACAAACCAAAGTCATGATGAGCGGAGCCAGGCCTGGAGTCAACAGGTCAGAGGTTTTCAGAGGACCAGAAAGACAACATAGATGAGGAGAGGAGGAGGAGAATCCTTGATTCAGTGATTACTGCGGGAAAACCTTGGTCACGTGACTCCAGCTGTCCGGTGGTCCTCCTCCTCCGCAGATCGGAGTCAGACCGGACACAGATCTGGTGGAAGTCCCCGGTCACAGCAGTTTGAGCACCAGTGGCTCCACACCTTCCAGTCTTTGCTCTCAACACATATCAGTGAGCCATTACCTTGTCTCAGCTCACTGATGTTCTGTGTGGAATCATCCACTGCAGACCGGAAACACCCGTCAAGAGCTGCAGTTTTGGGGATTCCTACCTTCGCCCATTTTTCCTGCTTCCAACACTGAAGGTGGTCATAACGTCATGTGAATCTAAGAACCAGAACTAAACTACCTGTTACATTTAAAACATAGTTCTTATAATAATGTTGTCCAGTTTTTCTGATGGTCGCGAGGATGCAAAGACAAAACAAAATGTCTTTAAACATGAGGTCAGTACTGCTGCTACCAAACCAGGTCACACCTTGGTTGCACAAAGTTCATATCAAATGCTAATTCAACAACAAGGCTCCTCAGATGGACATGCATGACATCTAGATTTTCTTGTAGTCTATTCTTTCAGTGACCAGGTTGTGTTTATTATTTTGCATCATCTCACTGGGTCACAGGATTCTGAGAGCCACACTCAGACGTCATTTGAGCTCACAGAGCAGAAACTTGAATCTGAGTTTCACACACGCACACCGACAGGAGTCAGACACCTTCCTCTGGGCTTAATAGAACATCCTGCTGCCTGTCCTGCTGATGGCTCTCTCCTCCGCGTCATTAAACTCTGACTAACCAGATCAGATGGAGTCCTGCGAGTTTCCTGCTCCTTGATCAATTTCACTTACAGCAGCTGTGGGAGTCGAGTTTGTGTCTGCAGCAAACCAAGCAGTTGTTTTTCACGTTCTCATTAAACAGTGTGTTTCTCTATTTAAAGTCACCTTACACAAACAGTCCTGAAGCTGATCCTACTTTCATGAGCTCTTTAGTTCAGTGTTTCAAAAGGGTTTTGAGAGATTGAGTTTACGGGATGTTCTGACACAACTCATTTCAATCTGACTGACCGATCAGTCAACAGGTAAGAAAACACTGCGAGTGTGACTAACACTAGCAGAGTTAGCACCACCAGCCTTCAGTCCTCCATGCAGGTTAACTTCCACATTAGGGATGTACATTTTAAGTATTTTCCGTGATCGATCTTTGGAAATGTTAACGATCAATTATCGATTAATTGATTAAAAAAAACATTATTATTTTTACGTTAAAAAAAAGGCCAAATACGTTGTTTTCCCCCTAAATTATATTTTCTACAGCAACAAAATACATATCACTGACGGGATTGAATACGGGTACACGTTTGACACGCAGAATATCAACGATCAGGGTCATTAAAATATTCTCAGCGGACATAATCTTATAAAGTGAAGGCTGAGACTACTAACAGAACATTATTTTAGACTCACAGTGTCCAGTTTTCTGTCTACTAGTTCTTATTGAGAGAAATAAACGTGTATTTGGTCAGGTGTCAGCCAGGAGCGCAACCGGGTCATTATCAGTCCAGCTGCAGAAAAGCTCAGACCACTCTGATGTTGCTGCTCTGCAAACATAGTGTACCTGAATTTCCCACCTGTCTGTTGCCTTCGTATCCAAAGGTGGGAAATATCCTGTTTATAGTTGTGAACCTTTGTGTCCGTGTTGTTGTTGGCAGCAGTTTTGTATTGATCCTCTTTTAAAAAGCGCACGTGGAGACCTGACGCACAGCCGCAGCCCCCAGCTGAGCGTCTCCGCTGTGCGCAACACCTTTAACAGCTGATTCACATCCAAACATGCTTTGAACTTAAAACACCTCCCTGATAGATGAGTGTAATATGAGACCACATGATGTTTGTTCCACGTGACGGAAAATTGATTAAAAAAAATGCGTGTTTCGAGTAATTTCTTAACAATCAATTAACCGATAATCGATTAATTGTGGTCATCCCTAATCCACATGCAACTTTATCTCCATTTTCTAGATGAATATACTGAGATACTACGTGATGATGTCATCTGTGCTTGTTTACATCAAAGACTGTATAAAAAATGGACGTAGTATCCGTGACGTCGCCCATCTCTTCCTGAAGCCAATCGTTAGCGGGTGCTGAACTCAACCTAACCTCTGTCGAGCTAGTGTGAGGTAAAGAGGCGGGCCTTTAGCCTTATCGCTAACAGCTACAGGGTGCCCGCCTGTCAATCAAGTCAGCCATGACCTTATTTGGGAGAAATTCGTACGTTTAATATCTTAGAAAACAAAATATTTTTAAATATAATTCACCCCCCGTACAGTGTGTGATGATATACCTCTTTTCGACAAACGTGAGCCGGGTTGTATTTCTGGCTGGTGCTCGCGCTGGTTCGGAGCTGGTTGAACTCACGAACCAACACGGCACCCGTTTGTTTTCCGCCCGCTTGAGCCCATGGAAGAGGCACGTCATGACGTCAGATTTAGGTGACCACTTTTCCCAGCAGCGCTAGCGGGAACTTTCCCTCACAACATCAACGATGGCGGACAAAGGCAGCCTGTCTCCTCGAAACAGAGTGTCTCAATTGAGCGCCGGTTCCAAACCGGCCCTGAAACTGCCTCGGTTGAAAAGGGGTAACAGAGGAATGAGCTATTCAGACCTAAACTGTTTTTTGACCCAGGCTGTAAACATGTTTATTTCTGCTGTAAAGATCGTCTTCTTTGAATTGGTGTGTATGTGGTTTCCAATACTTCTGGAGACGGCCACAAGCGCACACTTGATGAACTGCAGTTCTTAACACTTCTGCTCTGGCTTCAATTGTCGCGTCTGGATTACTAGAGAGTAGGGAGTAAGACCTTAGGGAGCCTGACACGATAAACTAGCCCCTTAAATCACACCAGAGCCCAAACCAAGGCCTACTGCTCTTGATCCCAGTGGCCTACATCCTCCAATAAACATAACAGTTCAAAGAAAGGATAAAGAAGTAACATTTCTGCACAACGTCCTAAGCAACAGGTTAAACTCACACAGTATGCCCCAGAATAGGATAAGACTGGCATGAGAACAGCTCATTTTATGAGTAATTAAACAAATAGGACACGGAGTTACAGTCTGGCATTAAAGAAAAGTCTTAAATAAATAATTACTTAAGCAGAGAGGGAGGAAAACACACAATATGCTGAATTATTCCTGCTCTTTGCAAGCAACTTAAGCTTCTTTATGTGTTGTTTTGCTGCTGTCCTTACACTCATGCATGGACTGATGAGGTAGACCCAGGTTGAGGGTGAATGTGAGCAGGTCACATACTGTACTGAGGTCTGAGCTGTTTCATTTCAGGATACTGGAGAACTCTTAGGACAGCTATACATTTAAAGGGGAGGTGAGAGGAGAGGACGCAGCAGGGGGGGCACAGAGGTCATGTAGAAGGGGCTGCTACAAGTGCCAGGTGTTGATGTGGTCTCTTTATTCAGCACTTTTTAAATATGTAGTTCAAGGAAAATTACCTTTTCTACAGTGGATAAACTTAGTAAAAAATAGGCTTTTAAATTGTTTACTTGCTCCGACTCAATCATCCCTCTATGACTGTCAAATTAACGCGGGGCAGAAGAAGAGGTTTTGTCTCATTCATCAGGCTAATTAACGAGAGGGGAGTGACACAAATAAGAGCGGCCCATTAGCAACTTAACAGGCCCGGAGCAGCCCAGTAAATGACTTTAAAGAAATAATAAGTGCAGTCCCACAGACACTACAGCAGCACCTTCTGCCTCCTTTCCCCTATGTTTACACATCAGTCTGAATAACCTGGTCTGTATCTTTTTATAGATCTGTAGTAACAATCTTTGTTTGCTCACACTGGACATCTTTCTCTACATATGTTCCTCCATCTGTAAATGGCTCATAACTCCTCTCCGTACATCTGGACCTGTTTTTTATTTCTCCTTCCATCTGTGATCTGATGTGCGGCGCTCATGATGAAAACACCACACGGCGAGCCCTTTAAACAGGTGGATCTGTCAGTCCAGCACAACTCTCCTCTTGTCCTCTGAAGGCCGGTTTCTTCAGATATAATTCAAATGTAACAATTTAATTCCCCTTCTCGTAGCGTCAGTTTCTCATGTTTCAGTCCTTTAGTTAGGAGTAGCAAAGAGAAACCTCAGTGTGTTGATTTCAAATGAGGTCTGACTAAGAACTATTAAACATGTTATATATATAAACTTATAGATGACTCATTTACAGAATGTTACCTATCATGCTGAACAGTTTTGTGTTTTTATTTTTTTATATATATATTTTTTTTCCTACCTTTTTAAAAAAATATATTTTAAAATGATTGTATTTATTTAGAGTTCTTTTAAAGGAATTGTATGTCTTTTAAAATATGTTTCATTTCTTTATAATGCCTTGTGTGATTTTATGAACTACTTATTTTTTTTGCTTTTTTTTAAAGTGCTATGTAAATAAAAGTATTATCATTATACATATTATTAATTGAATTATTATTATTATTATTTCGTTTTATTTGTATTGTTAGTATCTTATTTTAATTTCTAATATATCATTATTTATTTGTTTATTTTATTATTAACATTATTTTTTTATTTTATAATTTGTATTTTTCAACACTTTTATTATTTTAATATCATAATGATCATTATTCTACTCTATTTTATTGTAATTGTTTCTTTTTTATTATTTTTTTTTATTTTACATCAATGGTAAATCAAAATCCTGTGTCTTCTGAGTACACTATGATCACTGCCAAGAGCTGATGTATCCAAAGAGTGCTGTCAACAGTCTGTTGTAGCATCAGATGAGACATGACATGAAGAAGACCTGATGAATCAGAAGAATAATCAGGTGTAACTGAGCATCATATATCCTGTCATTTCACTGGAGCCCATACAAGTTCAAATGACATTACTCACACTCTTAAAGTCTGATGAACTAAAGTAGAATGGTTTGAATAATCATCTACTCCAGAAAAACCTGTCCCCTGTTAAACACCAGCTCAGATTCTGTAAACCAGCCTTCTTGATTCTTATGTTTGTTCACCCTTTAAACACAAACTGAACTTCTTTCAATCAGAACGTTTCCGATGGATCATTAGGACTCGTACTGACCTCACTGTGAGCTTAGTGGATTAGTCCAAGTAATGAGGATCATAAAATTTGAAACGGGTTGTGTTGATTTTATCCTGGAACTTGGAGCAATGACAAAAAAAAAAACGCTTTACAATCTGGACTTCACTGTTTGACTCAGTGAAGCTGAACAGGCAGATAAATAAAACATACTTCTTCTAAATATCAACGTTCAAAAGGAGGGAGAAGAATGGCAATCTTCATCCTAGTTATTTACTCCAGGTGTTCATTTCTCTGCATTGATCGCAACAACATTGTATTTTAGGTCACCTGTTCACACCAGCTGAAAAAATCTCTTAGCCAATCATGATAATTATAATATATCTGCATTTTTTTAATTGCAGTGTCCATTCTCACATAATCTGAATTAAACTAGACTGTGTGCAAGTCTCTGCCACAGCCTGACAATAACCTCAGAGTACAAAATACCCTGCACATACTTCAAATGTAGCCAGGACTCCAGAGGAAAGACTTCAAAACTGACTCAAAATGGAAAAAAAAATCTAACATTTTTGGTGCTTGGCAGGTTAAATCTTGGACCCTTAATTTACCCGGGATGTTACTCCTAGCGTCATAACCAAGTTCTCAAGAGCCTCACCTCTATCCTGGAAACTGAACTGCCACCAACTCCTTATCCCCAGCAGCATTCAACCCCCTGCAGACCACCTTTGTCCATGAGGGGGTGAAAGTATCCAGGAGCAGCCCCACACCACTGGACCAGGACCAACTCCGAGTAGCCTGTGACTGGAAGATGCTCGTGGATGTTGGCCGACAACTTGTGTTTCCTCCGGAGTTCACAATCACTACGCTCAGACCCGACATCTGTCCCCCTTCACTGAAGAAGGTCTTCATCATTGAACTCACTGTAGCCTGGGAGGACTCAGTGAGCGAAAAAATATACGCTATGCTGACCTGGCTGCTGAAGAACAACGTCGTGACTGGAACACTGAAGTCTGCCCGCCCAGTGGAAGTGGGTTGCAGAGGGTTTTGTTGGCAGTATCCACCACCAAACTGGTAAAGAACCCTGGAATCAGAAGTCAGAGCCTCTGCCAAACCATCAAAACCATGTGAGAGGTAGGGGAGAGAAGCAGCCAGTGGTTATGGATTAAGAGGAAAGAGTCCTGCTGGGCTTCGTGTTGAATATGAAGGGACACACTGTGGGGCTTGATCCCCCATGTAGGGCCTTCCATGGGCGAGGGTGTATAGTTGTAAACGGCCGAAACACCCAACGACCCGTCCCTGAGATATACTACTGACGATGTGTCTCAAGCATAGACTGTATAAAATATGGACGTAGTATCCGTGACGTCACCCATCTGTTTCTGAAGAGCTGTTTTGAAGCCAATCGGCAGCGGCAGCCATATTGCTTCTGTCGAGCCAGTGTGACGTAAAGAGGCGGGCTTTGAGCCTCCTAGCCAACAGCTGCAGTGTTCCCACAGGCAGCTGTGCCTCTCATTGGAAGACTAGTAATCTCAATATCTTTGAAGTTGCGGCATTAGAAAAAAATTCACCCCCCTCACAGTGAGAGCACATCGAGAAATGAGCTATCCAGACTACACTCCTCTTTTGTACCAGGCTGTAAACATGTTTATTTCTGCTGTAAAGATCAGCTTTTCCCCATTCATGTGTATGTGACTTCTGGTACTTCTGGAGTCAGCCTCAAGAGGATCCTCGATGAACTGCAGCTTTTAACACTTCCACATTGACTCATATTTTTAGACCGGAGGTTGCCGCTTGGTCTCAAGCCAGTTCATCCCATAGACTGTATAAATAATGGACGTAGTATCCATGACGACATCCATCTGTTTCTGAAGCGCTGCTTTGAAGCTGATCGTTGGCGGCAGCCATATTGGAAATGTTGAACTTAACATAACTGCTGTCGAGCAAGTGTGCCTTAAAGAGGCGGGCTTTGAGCCTCCTAGCCAACAGCTACAGTGTTCCCGCCTGTCAATCAAGTCAGCTGTGCCCCTCGTGATCATAATAATCTTAATATCTTCAAAATTGTAGCGTAGGCTGTTAACATGTTTATTTCTGCTGTAAAGATCGTCTGTTTTGAATTGGTGTGTATGTGGTTTCAGGTACTTCCAGAGCCAGACTCAAGTGGACATTCGATGAACTGCAGTTTTGAAACACTTCCACATAGGCTTCAATTCTCACGGTCGGATGTTGCCGATGGTTCAGCCGTACTCTCTTGGTAGGTGCTAGCACTAAAAGGTTGGTTTACATCTCGTCCTGTTTTTGAATACCTCCACTAGAACTGAGTGGTTGCAGAAATCTGTGAGACATGGACACTACAACTTGGTTTAAATAAATATAATGTGAGTAATGTTTGCGATTTCTTTAAATAAAATATGCCTTTTTAATTTGTGTGAAACATCCTCTTAATCAAATCTGAAAGAGCAGTATTAGTTCCTCTAAAACCCACCGTAGCTTCATTGCAGACCCCACACTTCACCACATGCTGGTGGATCTTGCCCTCCACAGAGATCAGGCTCTGGCACACTCTGCAGCTGATAACAGGGGCGCTGCCACTCTCTGGAGAGGTGAGAGGGGAGTAGGGTGGAGGGTCTTCCCCGAGGAGCACTGAGGGCTGAGTGGGGCTGGGAAAGGGAGGGAAGCCTGCACATGGAGGGAGACGAGAAAAAGAATCATGATGAATAAAACGTAGTAGAAGCAGTGAGAATTCAATGAATTGTTGAGGAAACCCAGTCACAAGAGTTGTGTAATGAGCTGAAGGGGGAAAAAAACTAAATACCCATGACAAGTAACCTCAACGTTGTGATTAACAAGATAATAAGATTTGGTCTCGAGTTCAACAGAAAGGAGCTTTAGCAGAAAACCTCTCCTGGAATGTAGAGCAGGGTTAGTCTCAACCAATAAGAGTCTTGTGAGAAAGAGAAATCAGAACGTGTTCATAAACGGGACAGATTAATCCACAAATCTTTTACAAAATACAATCTGCTCCACATTTCTGCTGCGCTGCTGGCTGATTAACTATTTAGAACAGGTTGTGAGAGCAGAACACAATCAGCTGCCTTTTCCATTACTGTATGAAACACAGTCCCTCCCAGTGTGAGCTGTCATTGGTGCTGACTGTGTGTGTGGAGCATCCCTCAGCAGCCTCCATGACGGGTTTCCCTATCAGTCCATCAAATCAGGTGTTCCTCAGATGTTAGCTGACTGAGTCTTACAGGTAGTGTTCAGCAGGCAGAGGGTACAGATATAAAACAGCTCATGTTTAAATATGGGAGCAAGATACGCCAGAATTTAAAATCTGCTGGGCTGAAAACAGAGGGTTGTTGGCCGGTGTTCTATCGAATATTGCTCCCTGCTACCAATGGGCTATGCGCATGCGTACAGCCACTAGCTTGGGCGCTTTTCCTACTTGTGAACATTATGTGTCAGAGGATGTCAGTGTAAAGACACACGCTACTATTGAACTCTTCAATAAGGGTTGTATAAAGCACAATGATAGTTTTCTGAGTGATTAGAGGTGTAAGATAAAGTGAGTCAACATTGGAGCATGTTTGACAGGTTTTCTGTTGAATTATAAACACAAGTTTTCACAACAGCCTTATTCTTACAGTACAGTTCCTCCTGTTTATTACTAATAAACATAAATAAATGAATAAATAACGCGAACTGACAGCAGCTGCTACCGGTTGCAGTTTTCAGGCAAAGCAGCAGAACTTGACAGAACACCGGTGTTAAGGAGAGCTAGCTACCAAGCTAACATAATGTCAGGTTAGCTTAAAAGCACATCTCCTTCAGCGTCTGTTTTCACTACACGTCTGTGAACATTCGCCCACCAGGAGAAGCTTCTACATCATTAAGGTTTCACTTTACTCTAATAACACAGTCCCGACAGGCTACAACACGGCAGGCTAACCAGAATGCCCAGTCAGTGGATGCTAACGCCAGCTCGGCTCAGTCTGGAGGAAGGTGGAGGAAGGTGGTGGAGGAGAGAGCTCCATGGTTACTCACTCTGGGGTTTGTTGGGGACGCCGTAGGGTGCGGAACCCGGAGACACCCCGCCGGTACCGATGCCGAGACCACCTTCTCCCAGGTCTGATAGTAAGGGGGACCTCTCGCCGTCCGCCATACCGAGAGCGAGGCGTGGAGGGGGAGAGAGGGGAGAGTGAATGCAGACCGACACGGTGCTGGATTGTTGTGTCGGAAATGCAGGAGTCACATGATCGAACCACCAACGCTGCTGCTAATGTTGCTGCTGCTGCTGCTGCGGTAACCCGGCGCGGAGGTGTGGCTCTGCAAAGGATGCTCCTTCACACCCGGACTGGGTTGAGACAGACCAGCACTGGAAAAATGCCCCTCCAAAAACAAGAAAAACAAACCTATTTGAAGGTACTTTTACCTTGAAATAAGCAAAAATATCCGCCAATAGAACAATGTGAAAATGTGCTTGGTAAGATTTTGAGTTTTTGCAGTGAGAGGTGTCAAAAATACACACAGTGTGGTGAAAGTAGGACAACTGATTTAAAGTTAAAAAGTTAAGGCTCTGAAATGCATATATAATAAAAAGCTGCCCACTGGAGGACATTACTTCCAGCTATTTCTGTGCAAAGCTAATTAAACCTCATGTTATATATTTGGGAGACTGACTGAAATCATTCCAACTTAGAGCCCCTGTGAGGAGTTTTTAAAGTGGTAACTTTCTAATGCACAAAAACAATCAAAACCATCAGGGACCAGAGACACTTTTTTTTTCTGCATAAAGTTATTATCAGTGGTGGACGGTAACTAAGTAAATGTACTTAAGTAGGCTACATGTTTTTAGTATCTGTGCTACACCTGTGGATCTCCTTTGTCTCCCAGGAATCTGCTTCATGTTGTGTGAGACTTTTTGTACCTTTGGTGGACTTCAGTAAAAATAAAAACTAGAGCTCTGGAAACTGTTGTCTCATGCTCCTTATTTTTCCATCCGGCTCTACACTCTTCTGCCATCGGTTTCCATCCAGTTGGTAGGGGTTTATCCAAACCCCAAACCCTACATTTACTTCACTTGAGTATTATTTTTTGGGGACCTTATTACTTTGACTCCATTGAAAGACAAATCTCATCCTTTTGACTCCTCTACATTTCTATCAGTGCTCTAGTTACTCACTACTTTATCTTTGAAGTCAGCTGATGAGTCTTCTTTCCTTAAATCAGATCCCAAATACCGTAAACTGTTGGTGTCCTTGTGTTTGGTTTGTCTCAGTGGTGTAGCCGTACCTGGGTTGAGCGTAGATCAAACGTTCATGAGATCAGTGCGTTCATTTAGTCGTGGTGATGATGGCTATCACTGAGAAGGATGATGATTCTCTACCTGAGCACCACGGCCATATTTTAAACCCACGTTTGAGGTTTTGAAATAAAGAATGATTGTTTGTATTGTTGTAAATCTCTGATCTGTTTACCAGACAAATTTCATCACAGCCTCCAAAGCATCAGCATCTAACCTGAGAGAGCATGTGGAGGTCTGGAGCTAACACACTGCTTTGATTCCAGAGGAACATTGTAAACTTGTCTGAGCTTGTAGTAACTTAGTTTAGATTTCATGGTAGACTTTTTACATATGAAATCATGTTTTCTAGAGAAACAGAACGGAGCAGAATGTTCACCCATGCATTCTTGACTGACCTCATGCTTTGTGAAAATACGTTTAGAGATATTTTAAAAAGTACTTTGAATACTTCAGTATTTTTAAAAGGAAGTACTCCAGGACTTTAACTCAAGTCAGAATCTGACTGAACAACTTTCACTTGAGTTGGAGTAATGTTTGACCAGGAGGATCTATACTCTGCCTTAAGTAATGAAGACGTGGACTTGTCCACTACTGGTTATTAATAATACCTGAAACGTTTGCTGTGGGGTCAAAGTGATAAACAGCAAGTGTAGGACAAAATCAGAAAACAGACAGCACCATTTTGTCCATAAGGCTTGCCAAGATACAAACCAAAAGCTCCTCACAGGAGTGTTGAAGTTAAATGTTAAAAATACTGAACTAAATGTCATAAACACAAACTTTGCATCACTTAGACATTGTCACAAATGTATGTTAATGTACACAATTTATCATAACACTCATATGAGCCAGTTTAAAGTGCAGATATTTGTGTTTAAAGACAAGTTAAAAGTCATCCAAGAAATGTATCATATGGAACAATGAACTTTCTCTTAAAGACATGCAACAAAAAAGGTGACAGATATTGGAAAAACTGGAAAACTAACATGATTGCAATGCATGAGGTTTCTATTTTAATGTGTTTTGCTGTGGAGCAGCCGTGTTTCTTTCTCCTGTGGACATCCTCGAACTAATAGGACTGTGAGGATTTAAAAGAAATTATTTGACACTTAGGAACTAGCCATTTATACTGTTGAGTAACACAGCTCACCACCTCATTTATTTATCTATTTATCAATTTATCAATTTATTTATTTATTTGTTTATTTGTTTGTTTATTTATTGTTATTATTATTATTGTTATTATTATTATTATTATTTGTTTTATTCTTTCTCATTTGATGGTATATCATGTCAAACAGTTTACCTCACTCATGATGACCTTGTCTGTATCATGTGTTCTGTATTTTTCTGTTCTATATTTATTACAAAACAACACAAATAAAGTTTTAAAAAAAAGATTGTAAGGTTAATAGACATTTAACCTTTTAAAGAAAATAAATGTTTAAAAAGTAATAAAATTAAAATGTAAATATTCAAATAAAAAACTCAGCTTCTAGAAGTAATTGCACTGTACTTCACACCTTTTTCATTTTTTTTTTCATTTTAAAGGACCATGCATATTCATTTACATTAAAAAGTAAATATGTTAGAGTTGCCAGATGTAAAAAAAAAAGGCTCCCTAAAAAGGTCAAGATTAAACCAAAATTAAATGCAATTAAATTACATTTAAAACAACTAGACTCAAAACTACATAAGGACATGACATGACCGTCATTGAGAAAGGGGCCATGAATATAAACACATGGTGCAAGACAATCAGGAAGCAGCAATAAGGAAAAGTTAAGGAAGACACATGCAGACACAACAGGACAGGACCACGGTTTTGAATTTTGACCAGTCTGAGTGTCTTTTCATTGGCTGCTGACTCCAGATGTTCATTTCTCTCTCTCTTCCATTGTCTCTTTCCTCACTTTGGAGTTGTTGCTTATTGAAAAGTGACTACATACAAGATAAGTCTTGACTTTTTCAAGTCTAATGCATGTCTGTTTGGTACAATGTAGGTCCATGTTGTTTCATAGATTATGCATCAATTGTACCCTGCCTGTCCCAAAAAACAAGTCGCCACCTGCATTTAACGAAGCAAATAGTTCAGAGCCTTCCATTGTATGATTACTGCAGTGATGAAGATGTTTCAGCTAGCAGCAACTTATTTAAACCTATATACGATGAGGAGGAGCTCTCCAGCTCTTAAACAACCTACTGTGGTCGAGTGAGGGGTGTCATCTGTTTCAGAGGAGTCAAATAATTGGCCTGCATCAAGGAAAGAAAACTAAGGAGGTTTTTAGATTTCTAGGGGTGTTATGATCTGAGGTTGCTGCAGTTGGTCCGGTCTAGGTTTAGCAACATTATGCACCCCAAGAATAAGGTCAGCTGACTACCTGAGTACTAAACCAGGTCTTTCCGTCAGTGGAGTTTTTCCTCTCTGATGGTACGGGCATCTTCCAAGATGACAATGCCAGGATTCATGCGGCTCACATTGTGAATGAGGGGTTCAGAGAGTCCAGACCTCAGCCCCATTGAGAGTCTTTGGGATGTGCTGAGGAAGACTTTGCACGGCAGTTCGACTCTCCCATCATCAATACAAGATCTTGGCAGAAAATGAATGCAAATGTAGATGGAAATAAATGTTGTGATGAAGCTTATTGAAACGATGCCATGATGAATACATGCCGTACTCAAAGCTAAAAGCGGTCCAACAAATTATTAGAGTGTGCGACTTTTTGATGGGGTGTAGTGAGTAGCGCTGTTGCCTTTCAGCAAGAAGGTTCCTGGTTCAAGTCCCCGGTCTGGCAGGTGCCTTTCTGTGTGGAGTTTGCATGTTCTGTCCGTGCATGCGTGGGTTCTCTCCGGGTACTCCGGCTTCCTCCCACAGTCCAGAAACAAGCTCACCAGGTTAATTGGTCACTCTAAATTGCCCGTAAGTGTGAGTGTGTGAGTGAATGGTTGTCTGTCTCTCCATGTTGGCCCTGTGATAGGTTAGCGACCTGTCCAGGGTGTACCCTGCCTTCCGCCTGAAGTCAGCTGGGATTGGCTCCAGCCCCCCGTGACCCTGAACGGGATAAGCGGTCAAGATGATGGATGGATGGATGGACTTTTTGTTTGGGCTGTCAGTGTATGTTGTTTGTTCCCTTTTTGTTTACTCTCACGTTTTCATCCCCAGATTTAGATTTTTGTAGGAATGTTTGTTTCATATCGCAAAATCAGCTTGCATCAAGTTACTCAACACACAAAGAACTTTGTGATACAATTCAATTTGTGTTTCTCATACGAGCCCTGAAACAAGCTCCTTCTATAACCGAGGTAAGAAGTCAAAAACCTAAAGTCCAAAGTCTGTCCAAAGTCCAAGTTATTAGGCCTCAGTAGATATTACATCAATAACTCTTTCAACATACAAATCATTTTGTAAAGCTCACCAGAATTTAGCTGTTTACAATATGTGGTAATCCAGAAATAAATCAGCATAATCAGGAGAAATATTTTCCAGAAAAACGCCATTAAATGTACCCAACAGGCTGCCCTAACAGACCCAACACACTAAAAACATTCCTCTTTTCACCTGCTTACTCCACCCCTTAAATGGATGCAAACTCATCAACCTTAGTTTTTATTTCTCTAACTACAAACTTTAATTTCTTTTAACAAACTGAGTTTTAATGAAATGTTTTAACTAATTTTACTTTCTTTCTTGATCTTAGATTTTAAAATATGTTATGTTTTCATACTTATGTTTGTTTAATGTCAGATTTTAAATTGGATATTTTCTGACAAGGTATGGCGTTATGGAATCAACCTGATATTGGATCTACAATTAAATGTTGGGCATATGGGCACCCTGCGGGGGTGTCAAGAGGTCTGAGCCAGCTTCGGGCTGCGACTCGACACAGGAAAGATTCAATGTGTGAGTCTGAATCCTTGGGAAGAAGTTCTGAGATGAATAGAATAATTAAAGGGTTCATTTTGGTTAAGACAAGATCTATTCTGATTCTGTGTCCGGGGGGAAAGTAAGACTGTGAGTTATGAACTTCAGAGCAGTGAAGGGGGCTGATTATTTGTAATAATCCCTTCTAATTTAAATAAATAATAAGACCCAACACTATTCACTATGTACATTAAAGGTGACATATCATGCAAAATGGACTTTTTAATGGTTCTCTGCCTGAAATATGTTTCCCTGGCATGTCTACAAACCCCCCGAGAATGAAAAAAATCCATTCATCCTTTCTGTAAATGTGTGTGAAACGAGCCGTTTCAGACTTCCGTGTTTTTGTTACGTAACAACAATATCCGGTCTGTCACGGAGTCAGAGCTCGGAGCTTGTTCAGCCCATAGACTGTATAAAATAATACTGAATCCCTCCTCCGTTTTTCATTACCTGCACAAATGTGTGCTAACAAGGAGCTTAGGAGGGAGGCATGCTAGTTGTAGGCTGTCTTAATAAACACAAAGGTCGGTTTTACTCCCCACGTCTGCAGATTTGAAGATCTAGTGGATGATTTTTATTTATCATGGATAAGTGCTAGCGCTCGTTAGCATAGCTACATAGCTACATGTTCGTAGCTGTAGCTGTGTACCAAGACACACGTCAACATACTGACAAATAAAACAACAAGAAACACTAAATCTGGGACCAATCCTTCAGAAAGGTCCTGCTACAGGCGCCTCTCCGTCAGGATCAGATTCTGGATCAGATTCAGAGGGTGGAAGTAACGCGGGTCTGTGTGCAGCCGTGTATATTCAGCCAACATGTAAACATTAGATCAACGTGCTGGAGAGCCGAGACCACATCCACTTCCTGAGGGGGCGTGGTCAGAGAGAAAACAGAGTGTTCTGAGGAGGACTGAAGAAGAGGGGTTTTCAGGCAGACCAAAATCTGATTTCAAAGTGTTTTTTTGAGCATAAACTTTAAAGACATGTTTTGGGGACCTCTTAGACTAATATATATTGATGAAAAAAGCGTGATATGTCACCTTTAAGTTACATCAGTACACACACACACAGAGAGAGAGAGAGAGAGAGAGAGAGAGAGAGAGAGGGAGAGAGGGAGAGAGAGAGAGAGAGAGAGAGAGAGAGAGAGAGAGAGAGAGAGAGAGAGAGAGAGAGAGAGAGTAGATCAAACATAACTGGAAGCATATAAAATGTAAATGTTTGAAGTGTTTTCTGTATGTTTTTGTTGATTGTTTCTGTTCTGGTTTTTGTTTTTAACTCTGTAAAGCACTTTGAATTGCTCTTGTATGAATGGTCCTTTATAAATAAACTTGCCTTGCCTTGCCTTACCCTGAAATCAACTGGTATCATGAAAAGACTGCATGTCATCACTCTGATCATCTCTTTTAATCACTCGTTAACAGCATATGTGTTTGTCCTTTGTACACAGTCTTCACCCCCTCTCTACTTTTGAATACTTGCTGCTTGTTGTCATACTCTTATTGCATAATGAGGAAATCCATGGAGTGTTTCATTGGAAGAGTCACCTCCAGTTCCTCCCTCTCGCTGAAAAACTGAGCCTTTCCCCCGGCGCTGTGGGTGGGCTGTGGGAGATGAAGACCCAGCTTACTGCAGAGAGGAGAGAGGGAAGGGTAAAAAGAGAGAGCAGACGGGAGGAAGATGTTAGGAGTGGTGTTGGGAATCAAAGGGTAGATTAAGATGTGAACCCTGAATGAAAGGGCACATCTGGAGAGAGGAGCTTTTGGTCTGAACGACTGATGCCTGCCTTTTTTTTGAAGGGATTAGAAATCAAAGAGAGCATTTTCAAAGCATCACTCACTATTTCGGCGTCCGGAGATCAAGGAATGTTTCTTTCACATCCAAGGCCACATCTGTTGCTTTAGTCTCTGGGAGTTTAATTTTCACCTGTGAATGTGTGGAAGTAAACAAGCTTTAATATAGAGCACTGATCAGATTTATCTCCACCTTAATCAGGATTCAATCAACTTTTTTACTTTCAGGTTTCAAGCTCTGTAATTGTCTTGCATTTGTAAATACACGTACCTTCCGGTTTAATGCACAGGCTCACTAATTACATCTATCTAGGGCGCATCATCAGGAAGGGCTTGTGTGAAGATGTTGATGTGCAAAAGGTCTGCTTGTGGCAAACATGCTGGCATGCAAACTGATGTTAAACAGTGCAGTGAGAGCTTTCTGTCCTCCTCCCTACACCACTCACTGATGTTAAAACGGTGCAATGAGAGCCTCCTGTCCTCCTCCCTACACCACTCACTGATGTTAAAACAGTGCAGTGAGAGCTTTCTGTCCTCCTCCCTACACCACTCACTGATGTTAAAACAGTGCAGTGAGAGCCTCCTGTCCTCCTCCCTACACCACTCACTGAGGTTAAAACAGTGCAGTGAGAGCCTCCTGTCCTCCTGTCCTCCTCCCTACACCACTCACTGATGTTAAAACAGTGCAGTGAGAGCCTCCTGTCCTCCTGTCCTCCTCCCTACACCACTCACTGATGTTAAAACAGTGCAGTGAGAGCCTCCTGTCCTCCTTCCTACACCACTCACTGATGTTAAAACAGTGCAGTGAGAGCCTCCTGTCCTCCTTCCTACACCACTCACTGATGTTAAAACAGTGCAGTGAGAGCCTCCTGTCCTCCACCCTACACCACTCACTGATGTTAAAACAGTGCAGTGAGAGCCTCCTGTCCTCCCCCCTACACCACTCACTGATGTTAAAACAGTGCAGTGAGAGCCTCCTGTCCTCCCTACACAACTCACTGATGTTAAAACAGTGCAGTGAGAGCCTCCTGTCCTCCCTACACCACTCACTGATGTTAAAACAGTGCAGTGAAAGCCTCCTGTCCTCCTCCCTACACCACTCACTGATGTTAAAACAGTGCAGTGAGAGCCTCCTGTCCTCCACCCTACACCACTCACTGATGTTAAAACAGTGCAGTGAAAGCCTCCTGTCCTCCTCCCTACACCACACACTGATGTTAAAACAGTGCAGTGAGAGCCTCCTGTCCTCCTCCCTACACCACTCACTGATGTTAAAACAGTGCAGTGAGAGCCTCCTGTCCTTCTCCCTACACCACTCACTGATGTTAAAACAGTGCAGTGAGAGCCTCCTGTCCTCCTCCCTACACCACTCACTGATGTTAAAACAGTGCAGTGAGAGCCTCCTGTCCTCCACCCTACACCACTCACTGATGTTAAAACAGTGCAGTGAAAGCCTCCTGTCCTCCTCCCTATACCACTCACTGATGTTAAAACAGTGCAGTGAGAGCCTCCTGTCCTCCTCCCTACACCACTCACTGATGTTAAAACAGTGCAGTGAGAGCCTCCTGTCCTCCTCCCTACACCACTCACTGATGTTAAAACAGTGCAGTGAGAGCCTCCTGTCCTCCTCCCTATACCACTCACTGATGTTAAAACAGTGCAGTGAGAGCCTCCTGTCCTCCTCCCTACACCACTCACTGATGTTGCTCTTACAGTGATGTCAAATTAAAAGCCTCAGGTTGTATCAAAGATGCATTTGAATCATACTCAAATTATCAAGGTGGATGAACGCAAATTATACATATTGTTTCTCATAATGTCTCCACCTTCCTCGCTGTAATGATACATTATACGTACAAATTGTATGTTTTTGTACCGTATATATGTCTACATCACACATCTCCTGTCATTTTATGGTCCAGCTCGATCACTGAGGTCCTCAAAGGTTCTGTTCAAAATGTTCCTCATGTGTCTCACACAAAGAGAGAGAGCTTTCTGTTTTTATGTCCCTAAACTCTGAACTCTGGACATTGAAATTGGGAACTCTCTGAGTGTTTTAAAAGGGAAGTTAAGACTTACCTTTTTAATCTTGCTTTTCATTTGGAGTCACTTAATTTTAGCCCCAAACTGCATTATTATTATTATTATTTATTTTATTATTATTTTATTATTATTATTTTATTTAAGTATTTTCTATGATTATATCTTTTATTATTTTACCATTTCTGTTGTTTTCTGTGTTCTTCTATGAAGCACTTCGGGCTAAATGCTTGTATGTGTATGAAAGGTGTTTCATAAATACAGCTGAGCTGAATAAAGTAGCATACAGTATATTCTTAATAGTCGGTTGAAATAATGTATTAGCTCTGTTGAGTCAGAAATAATCTAGCACTGTATGGGTATATACGTATCATAATCAATTTGTTTTAGTATTATTGTGGTTATTATAGTTAAAATTATTGTTGTAATTATTAAAAAATAATGATATTTTTTATTACCAATATGTTTTTTGTATGTTTTTTTTTTGTTTTTTTAAATGTATTAATTCTTTTTTTTATATTTTTTTAGTTTATTTATTTATGTATTTTATTTCATTGTTTTTATTAAAGGATGTTATTGTCTTATTGTTATTGCTATATGACACTGTTAATTACAAGTGTTTAACACAACTGTAAAATTATGTAAAAAATAATTTAATAAACAATGTTCATAAAAAAAAAAAGAATCTCGTACTTCAAATGATTTCCCTGAAACAGCTCACTCTTTGGGACAGAAGAATCATGATTTTGTTCCCTCAGTGTACCTGACCACATTCTTGTACCTTGTATTGTTCAGTGTGAAAAAAGTGCTTTGAATCTTATAGTGCAGTGGATAAATTACCAGCATGGCTTCACAGCACATGGAGGACGGGTCCTTTCCACTCAAGCCAAGGTACAGATCCTCTGTCCCCACACTCTGCTTCAGGATTACTTCATACCTGAACACAAAGGTGATACAAACACAATCCAGTCAGTATCACTCACGTTAAAGTCTCTTGACATCACGTTAGAGATTTAAAAAGGAGCAAGCAGCAGAGAGAAGTGGGCAGAATGAGGGTCAGCAATGCGTGTGGCAAATGTGCTGCAGTCTTCACAACATAAGAGCAGCCATTGCAAGAACTTGTAAAGGACTTGGCTGGCTAGCTCTTTCTGAAGCGGACAAAGTTTCATAACTAGTTTTGAGTCCAATTCTGAAGTCGCACAATGCTGCTTTTGTGTTTTTAAGTTTAAATAACATCAAAAGGTGAGGCTGATGTTATTCCTGATCCTGGGAAATGTTTGTATTATTTAGAAATGGGTGGAACAATGAGGTGCACACTTCTCTCGTACTCAGGCTGTGGTCGTGGGTCAGTGAGGTCATCATACTGCGAGCCCTCAGCCACCTCCTCCTCACTCCAGATATCTTTGCTGTTCTTCTTGATGTATGCAGATGACACTAAACATCACACACACACACACACACACACACACACACACACACACACACACACACACACACACACACACACACACACACACACACACACACACACACACACACGAGATTGATGCTTACACATTGAGTTATAACAGTGACTTCAGGGTTATGTGGAATGGATAGACGTTACCTTCTTTATCTTGCTTAGGTGCGCCGATGTGTCCAGGACCCAGTCTAGCATGGGATGGTCTAGTCTGTTGAAAGATATAACTGAGTTGAGTGTGTGCTCCACAGTGTTAATAATCAGAAATTGGAACTACTAGTCATTACAGTATGCTCTTATACAAGTATGTAAGAAAGTCAAAATATTCATAGAAAGAAGGGATAAAATAAGATATAAATCTTTATTTTTACAATATATTTATTGATTTTTACAGTTATGATAGAGTAACAAACAGATAAGAACACTTAACTAGTTTTGTACATGTAGCAACTGAAAAGGACAAATAAATAACTAACAGATAAGAAAGAATAAAAAATAAATGAAGTCAGAAGTAATTTGCACATGCAACAATGAGATAATAACCATGAGAAGAAAGAGAAAAATAAATGAAAATACATTAAGAAAGTACAAACAGACAAACAAACAAACAAATAGACAAACAAAAACCCTGATGACCAGTCCCTCCCACCCAAGACAAGGGCCATAATGTAAAGTAGGGGTTAATTAAAAGAAAAAAAAGGAGTCCATAATAAAAATAAAATAGAATAAAATACAGATAAAATAAGACAAAATAAAATAAAGATCAATAAAATAAAATAAAATAAAATAAAGATAAACACAGGTAAATAAAATAAATCTGGAAAGCCCATTACATGCAGATCAGTTCACCTGTGTTGAACACGAACATTACCTCGCCTCCATCATCATCATCACCGTCCTGCTGGGTTGATAATAAAGCAGACAGAGCCTGGAGGTTCTGTGCAGATGATACTCCGAGACACTCCATTGAATGATGTTCAATAACTTTCTTTTAATCCTCCAGAAACTAAAACCTGACTCTCTTTCTCCTCGAAACAGCGAATAAACCGAATAAACAGGTAAAAAGAAGTGTTTGCGACTCCACCGTTATTGTTGACGCTCACTGTTGCCTTGGAGACGACCAGGCTTCCTTCCGGGTTGACACGGAAACGAGTGACGTCACAACCCTTCGAAAATGAATGGAGATGAAAAAAATCATATTATTTATTTAAAACCACTAAAAACATATTCAGAGAGAAGCCTACCGAGGTACAGACAATAACAGAGCACATACAAATAATCAATCAGTTAAATATAGCATATATGTATATGATAATACATTAAAATATAAACATAAATAAACAATGTAAAAGTGAAAATACAATAAATAAATAAATTCAAAATAAATAAATAAACAGAGAAGGATGTGATAGTGCAAGGGCACACAGTTTGAAAATAAAATACATTAAAACAATTAAAATCAATAAGATCAGAAATTAAAACTCAGAATTGTCTTAATGAAATTCGTGTGGTCACTTTAAAGTTTTTCTGCTGTAATTCCAAGTATCTGGAGCATAGAAACTAAACCTAACTCTGTGCGGATTAATAGAATATAAGGACAATCTGAATGTAATCGTAAAAGTGTTGTAATTTTAGGCTGAATTGAATTTTTAAAATATTCTAACTTTTGGCATCTGACATGATTGAAGTAATTATAGAATAGTGGTAGCCATAATAAACAAATACTGCAAGAGAAATAAGATATTAAGATAATCCTTTATTCGTCCCACAACAGGGACATTTAAAGTGTTACAGCAGCAAAGTAGAAACAGTATAAAGTAAAGAAGAGCATATATATCAATCATTAAAAAGTTATTAGCAATCAAAATTAAAGAAGTAAAAATAAGCACATCTTAAGAAGTATATACACAATTAAATAAGTAAAATATATAAGTAAATAAGTACATAATACATACATTAATTAAGTAAATAATACATACATTAATTAAGTAAATAATACATACATTAAATAAGTAAATAAGTACATAATACATTAATTAATTAAGTAAATAATACATACATTAAATAAGCAAATAAATACATAATACATACATTTAATAAGTAAATAATACATACATTAACCATTTGAGTATTATTTGCCGACAAATCATTACTTTATAGTACTTTTTAATGACAATATTAAATATTAAGGTCTTATAATAGCCTCTAATACTCAATCAGAATAAGAAGAGGCTGAGCGTGTTGTCGCTTCGCCTGTTTTGTCCCTCCCCGGACACCGTGGCTCATGCATGGCCAGCAGGGATCATGTTGAAGGTGACAGGTAGCACAATGCCGGCAGCTCTGAGCGTGGTGCCGATCGCTGTCTTCGCTGCAGCCGGGGACGAGAAGGAGGAGACCAGCCCCCTTCACCGGGACCAGCTGTCTCTGTACACCGCTCCTCCGCCCAAGTCCCGGTATGTGGAGCCTGAAGGGGGTCAGGTGGAGGAGACTGTCGCCACCATGAGGAAGTTTATAGAGCCATACACGGACTGGTGTCAAGGAACTTACGGCAACATTAAACCCAAAGTTCAGAGTGTGACCCGGTTTGGGAATGACACCTACAACTTCATGAGCAGCCCGCCCAAGGACTTCTATCCCAGGGCAGGGGTCATAGCCCTCACCGGGGTGCTGGGGCTGTTTCTCGGCAGAGGCTCCAGGATTAAGAAGCTGGTCTACCCGGCGGGCCTGGTGACCCTGAGCGCCTCCATGTACTACCCGGAGCGCGCTGCAGACCTCGCGAAGTCCACCGGGGATTCGGTGTACGAGCGCGCCGTGCAGACCTACGCTGCCCTGGAGAAGATGCTGAAGTCCCAGAGACCAGCTGACAAGGGGAAAGACCCTGACACTAAAGTCTGAGGGTTCACGTGTGATTCTGCAACCAATTAAAGCAATAAGAAACAGCATTTCCTGGTATTGTAAATTGAAGTGCTCCTTAGACAAGTGTGACTTCCTCATGCCCACTTTTTGCACTATGCTTCTTCTTCACATGTAACTCAGGCCGGGCATGGTCTGTCACATGAGACTGTAATCTGACTGAATAACTTCTGCCTCTGATCTGAATGTATATTTATGTAGAGAATTAATAATAAAAACTGCTGTCTTACATACAAGTGTGGAGATATTCTTATTTGCAAACTCTGGTGATTTAGTCCTGTCAAATAAAAAGAGTCAAATTTAGAAGTTCCCAAAGTGTGTGTAGGAGACTTCAGGGGAAAGATGTCTACTAGGATGTTTTTTTAAGTAATCTAAAATTGCATATTTGACCCATTATTGTAAAAGAAAATTACAATTTTTTTTACATTCACCCAGGTGAAAAAAAGTATACTTCAGCATACTAAATTTAAGTACACTTAGTATACTTCACAAGCACATAATTAGTGTGTCAAAGTGTGTTATTTTCGAGTACACAAATTATGTGCTTAGTATTCTAATGATATATCATTAGTGCTACTTAAGACATACTAAAATACAACTTAGTGTACTTAACTGTACTATTTTGAGACACCATTAACAACAACTTAAATATACCTAAGTACAACTTTATCTACTAATGCTGTACTTAAAATGTTCTTTATTTCAACTTAAAGTATACTTTAATCCCCCTTTCACATTACTTTTAATAATAATTATAATTTACTGATTGCAATGAGTTTTCTGCATTTCTTTGTATCCACATGACTCTTAAGGTTTGGGTTAGTTAACAGATAAAGCATCAGTAGCAGCAGGTTCATTTATAACAGCACAGGAAACACAGACACATGCATGTGGAGATCAAACATGTAGAGTCAGCCCTGTGTTTTATTTTATTACTCAAGACACATTACAGGAAAGCTTTAGTTGTGTGATTTTATTTAATTTTAACTCTGATTTGAAGGGTTTGTTTTATAAGTCTGTATGTTTTTTTTTTTTGTTTTTTTTGTTTAATGCTTCATTTTGCTCTGCATTTTTTCTTGGTTTTATTTCCCACTTTGAGGCACTTTGTTACATGTATTGAAAAGTGCTATATAAATAAGGTATTATTATTATTATTACTATTATATGGGTAGATACTAAATAAAGTATGAAGCAACATTTAATCACACAAAAAATATTTTGAAAATTATTTAGCAACTACTTTTTACCGAAGAGAAAAAAATTGTAGGTCCGGAGAGCAAAACAAATATTTAAGGTATATATATTATTCAAGTTAAAAGTGAGTTTTTTTCTCAGAATTGTGACTTATTTTATACTGAAAAACATAAAAAATCTATTGAAATTCTAAATGAAATAAATAACATAATAAATGAATCATCCAAATAGTTGAGTTGAAATAAATTAATTTTATAGTGATTTTTAATTGAAAAAATTAATATGAAGGTGTTAACATACAATCTTCCAAGAAAAGTCAGAAATTTGGAGGGAGTTTGAGAAAAAAATAAATACATTTTAAGTTGATTTTTTTTCCAATTCTGACACTTTCCCAGAATCCATTCATAAATTACAACAAACTTTTTTTTCTCATCAGCCCTCCAATTTAGATAGTCCAGTGGCCCTGATCCTCTTCGGTAATTGTCTTCATCATTCTATTATGACCTAACCAAAAGACGTCAAATGTTTCATGATATAAGGTTAGTGTGCAAAGTAAGATAACTTCACTGACATGAAATCAATCATCATTTGCAGCCCAAGATTCAACGCTTTGATACTTCTGGATATTTAGGACAAACTTTAGGACATTATAAACCACTTTTTCATTTTTGTAATAAAACAATAATAAAGACAGTTTCTGCGTGACTGTTTTACATCTTTATTCATCTCAGACAAAAACAGTATACAAAATTAAATATGAATCACTTTAAAGAAATCCGCTCAGAGCAGCACCAGCTTCTCGTTGAGAGCGATCTGTGCTTGGGTGAGGTTAGACAGGTAGGTCACCATCAACAGGTCCTGCAACAACAAAACAGAATCACAACTTAGTCTTACTGTAGTCTCAGAAAGAACAGGTGAGGAGCACGAGGAGAGGAAGACTCTTTCCACAGCTATAAAACAAATTCTCAGTCGATGGCTGCTGCACAAAGACTTAGCAGGGAAGTATTAGACACGTTGAGCTAGGAGAGCACTAAAAATAGGAAGGCAAAGTCTAATTAAATGCTTTCTGTAATGTGTGTGCCAATGTGCCAAGAACAAGCCTGAGAGCAGCCAGTAAATCAGCAGTGAAAGACTGAAGGAGCCAGGAACCCTCAGGAGGGATTGGATTCACACTGATGTTCACATGAGAGAATGAGAGGATGAGGGGCCAGCTTACGTTGATGTTGGAGTTGAGCATGTTCTCAAAGTCCTCGGCTGAGATGGTCGGCACCTTGTTGACCAGGTCCATCAGGAAGCGGCCCACGCTGTTATCTGCTGCCACTTTGCCGGACTGAGACAGAAGGAGCTGAATTAACTTCACAGCTACGATTAGCTTTAATGTAATCACTCTACAAATGTCCCCTAGAGCTACATGCAGTCAAACAACGAGGAATATAACAGGAAACAGAGGTGTTGATTCATTCATGTGGACAGTCTCTTACCAGCACATCCTCAATGTATGCAAGCATGGTGGTCAGCATGTCCTGTATTCTGGCTGCAGAGCAACCAACCTGGGACAGGTCAGAGGTCAGCCCCTTGGTGCGGGTCGGAGCGACTCTTGTCCTCATCAGAAGATCCACTGAACAGAAATGAAGACGTTTAAGAGACTCGCATCCCCTGATCTTTAAAAACAACATGACCTGTCGTGCTGGTGGCCTAGCGGTCTAAGTGCCCCATGTATAGAGGCTATAGTCCTCGTCGCAGAGGTTCGACTCCCAGCTGGTCGATCATTTCCTGCATGTCTTCCTTCACTCTCTACTCCCCACATTTTCTATAGGCTTTTTTCGACCAGAGGAACTTTACCCTGAACTACGTGCGTTTCGACCGGTGGACCCAGGGTCTAAATTTAGTTCAGGGGTAGATAATCTCCCCCCGAAAAGCCCCTGCTAGGGGGGTAGAACTTATCAAAGGTCCCAAGACTTTTGGGGGGCAGGGCCTGTAATGCTGAAGGTGTCTGATTGGTAGATTAACCTCAGTGTTTTTATTCCTCCCTCCGTCCACAATAACATCACACACATCTGTGATTCACTTGATTTCTCTTTCTTTCATTAGTTTATATTTGTTCTATCTTTTTTGTATGTGTGTGTACTTTTCAAAAGAAGAAGCTGTGATTCTCTTGATTTAGCAGCTTGTAACAGTAGTCTTCTCTCAGCCAAACGTGAATGCGTCTCTCCCGGTGTTACGGTTTCAAAAGTGACCCTGTAAACTGGAGACCTTCAGCTGAACGTGTCAGTGTTTGTGGAGTTTACACAGCTGTTGAAACACAGAGGGAGTTCCTGGGAATGCAAACTAGTTTAGTTTTTATTAAGATTTCAAAATATCCTCATCAGATATTTAATGATGGTCTAAAGACGTTTATGAGGGATGCATCCGGCTGAGAGTCTCCAGTTAACAGGGTCGCTGTTTAAACCAAAACACCGGTCGATCTCTGCCACGGCTTTTTGAGTTCAAAAGGATTTTAAAGGCGTGTTGAAACGTCTTTGCTACTTGCGCTGATCTCCTCTCACGTGTTGATTCAGTGAATCCATCTGTGATGAAATATAGCACCATCTAAAACAGACCAGCTGAGTCTCTTCATGCTAACAGGCTAACTGTTGTGTTGCTCATAATGATACCTGCCTGTCCGTCTGCTTCTATGGTGTCATCTGTGATGAATGGCATTCGTCTTTGTTTTACTGCCCTCTACTGGTCTGGTGGTGTAGTGCATTTACTTTTTATTTTCCCCATACGTCACTGGCCTGATTTGCACAATCTACCTGGGACTTAAGCCCGCAGTCGAAATGCAGACAACAATGGGGGCACAGGAACCTTTTAGTTCAGGGGAAAGTAGTTCTGGCGGCTAAAAGACCCTGGAACTCTTGGTCCTATCCAATAAAGGCGAAAAAGCCCAAAAATATTACTTAAAAAAACCCAACATGATCAGAATGACATTAGTTTGGTTGTGTTTGTTCTCTTACCTCCTATCCTCTCAGTGTCGTAGTAGACATATTTGACCGACAGCGGTGTGAACATCACACCGACCGTCTTTCCAGGTACGCCCATCTGAGCGCTGTGTAGAGGAAACATAAACACGTTCAAACACTCTCTGTTTTCTTTTGGACAAACAAAGCGTTAAAAGCAGGAGGAAGAGCCAACCTGACGTAGGCGCGGATGTTCATCTTGCCGCTCTGCAGAGCCGTGTCTATGGTCAGGTGGATGGGGTTGGTGGCCTCCCGGCTGTAGTACTCGTGGATGAGAACAGAGTGTTCTGTGATGTCGAAGCCTGTGGCATACCTGTGAGAGGAGACATCAACATAGTGAGAACACATTCTTCATCCCGCAGATTCTGTAAACCAAAATCTCATCGACTGACGCACCATCCGACGATGACCTCAGTGGGAGACACCCTCTTGTGGAGCTCATACATGTTCTTCGCAAACTCCATGTCCACGGCAACCTGAGGGAGAAGAAGACAGAATCTTACTCAGGATATCTCTGCACCAAATATCTTTTATTTGACAATCAGCTGTGAGAGTCAATCATCTTTAACATCATGTTGACATACTCTCAGACTTCACTACAGCACGGGACATGTTTCTGTTTCATGCATATCAAAGTGAGCGCTGTCCCGCCTGCACCACCTCAGGGCTATTATTTCTACAGGACTCTTTCGAGCCTCATTTCTTGTGTTGTGCTCTGAAAACTGTGTTTTGCTCAAATTTGTGTGCACTGGCATTTTGCATTTCAGTGCACAAAGTAAGCTAACATTCATGCAAGTAAAAACATGAATCCTCCTTACACATATTTGGAACCAGGGTAGTTTTTCAGTCAATACGCTTGTTAGTATTTTATTCCTTTTTATCGTTCTTAATATCGTTCTTGTGCTAATATAGTGTTTGGTTTATGTGGATTTGATTGATGTTAGGGCTGCACAATAAATCACACACACTTAATGGTATCACAACATGAGCATTTAAAGTAATCTCATTGAAAAACTTTTCATTTATCGCCATAAATTAAATGATTAATTAATGTGCATGACCGCAAGCAAAAACCACGGCCAGTACGCGCTTGTCTGGATAAGGACCAACATGTCTGCATCCGTTCTTCCTTTAACTGCAGCACTAAAGAGTCTTCTAAGCAAAGAGGTTGAGACGGACCACGGAGTGAAAACAATGAAAAGTCCACTCATAGAGTCTGTCAGCACACGTTTCACTGAGATCGATTCAGATCATCTGCACTGCATCATGACTGTACTTGATCCAGGTTATAAAGATCATTACTGGGATGTGGGAATAAAGCAGCGTGCACGAGAAATGATCCAGGCCGAGATGGATGCAGAGAACCTGCTTGGAGACGGAGAAGTGCACAGCTCAGGAGAACAGAACAGGAAAAAGGACTGGTCTCTCTGAACCAGATGAGGGGCATGCAGCCTCGTTGTCTGATATGTTCAATGATATCTTTGATTTTAGTGAGGTTAGTACAGTCAGAGACATGAATACAATGGTTGGGGAGACCGTGGACAGTTGTAACATTTTTGACATTCCTGTCTATAACATTGAGCTCTTTTAACCCAGTGTGTTCAAACTGCTATTTAAACTAGCTTCAAGTGTCTGCTAATACATGGCCTAGAGCAGAAAACGAATGGCTTAATCTCAAATCCAAGGAGGGAAATGTTACAACTGCCCCCGGTCTCCCTACTAATAATTGGCATAATCATTTATTTTGGTGTTTCGGTTTTGGTCAAGTATTTTCATTTTGGTGTCAGTGGAGGAGCCACACAGTTTTGACTTGGGTGGCCAAACTGGGGCCCTGACTGTTGAAGGGTTGACCAGGCGTGGAAAACATTAGGGGCTTATCCCAAACCTAGGAGGGTTACTTCAATAATCACATCTACTTTAACTTCTTTTATAAAATAATTTAACAAATGTTACATTTTTATAGATTTCTAACGTTAACATTAAAAATGTAACTCTACAGAGTGTCAACATTTAAATGTGCTGAACTGAACTCTTTAAGGACTCAAAATGAAGATGATTGTCCAAAGTCAAAGATTCAACAAAAACAATATTCAAATCCACAGAAACTGTCTCTGCAGCTCGCTGAACGCAATAGCTGATTTGAATATAAGTAATATCTCTGACATGGCAAACAGCTAGGGATGGGTACTGAATTCGGTACTTTTATAGGTACTGACTGAATTCCGTCGGTACTACCGAGTACAGATTCGTGTAAAATCAAACGGTACCATGTTTCGGTACCTGAACGCATCCTTGTGACTGTGAGGGAGTGGAAGAGGAGGTGATTTTCCATGCTTTCGCCCTGTAATAAAGTTTGAGACTGATCGGGTGGACGTCTCTGCTCGCTGCATCTGCATGGGAGCGCGCCAAACGGACCCTGCAGCTGACTGGCACGCGCACGCACCGCAAGACAGAGCTGCAGGAGGATTAAGTTGAGACAGACTCTCTTGCTGCGACTACCTGCCCTGTTTATAACCGTTCCTGTGTGTGTGAATGCCCAACAAGTAAGTAGTGTGTCCTGTTATTATAAAGAGACGGAGAACTGACTTTTTCCCGTCCGCAGGCGTTCACGTGTTCATTGATAAACTCCCCAAAGAGCAATTAGACGCCACGAGCACGTGTCAGCTAATATATCTAATCACCTATATAATCCTGTTTCTGTTCATTTCATGTTAAATGAAATAAGTATGTTAAATTTAAAAATTTTGAGATTTATTAAACAAATTAACATTTATTACCACATAAACACACAAAAGTACCGAAAATTGGTACCGTTGAGTACTGGTACTGATTCCCAGGTACCGGTTCAAATGTGAAAGGTACCCATCCCTAGCACTGACTGTTGAAGGGTTGGACAGGCGTGGAAAACATTACCCCAAACCTAGGAGGGTTACATTCAATAATCACATCTACTTTAACTTCTTTTTATAAAATAATTTATTTTTATAGATTTCTAACGTTAACATTACAAATGTAACTCTACAGAGTGTCAACATTTAAGTCTACTGAACTGAACTCTTTAAGGACTCAAAATGAAGATGATTGTGCAAAGTCAAAGCATCAACAAAAACAATATTCAAATCCACAGAAACTACTGTCTCTGCAGCTCGCTGAAACACAATAGCTGATTTGAATATAAGTAATGTCTTTGACATGGCAAACAGCCAACCATGTTTAAGAATTTCGGGGAGGCTAATCAGTTTTCAGAGGTGGCCACAGCCTCCCCTGGCTCCGCCACTGTTTGGTGCATTCCTACTATTATTTCTAAATCGTATCTACATGTGTTCATAAAAGCACGGCAGATTAATGTCCTGTACTTTTTTTAGATTGCCATAAATGTTACAAAAAACATATTGCAGTGTCAGCTTTATCCAACATCAAACAGCCTTAATGGATGTCATTTTGATGCAACAGCACTGCTATAATCCAAGGCAAGTGTTACTCAATGTGAGGATTCCCCACAGCTCAACATGAATGACCCAGAATGTCAGAACTTGTTCATAACACTGTGGAATGATCAGTGTGACACTTACCTCATCTTCAGACTCGTTGTGGGGCACAGAGAAGCAGTTGGTCACTTCAATAGAGTGCTTGTCAGTGGTTCCTGTGTTCATGTTAGAAAGAGAGGTATTGTTATTTCACCGCCGGCCTGAGCATTGTTGGCTAGCTGAAAACTACTAGAAGAGTCTAATATGACGATCTAACCTCACAGCCTAACGTCTACATGAACACTTAGTTAACGTCACATAGAGTAGATCAGAAGAGTGATATGACTTTGTAGATGATTAAAGATGAACGTGACAGCAGCTGGTGGAAAAGATGCTGTAAGCTAACAGCTAGCACGCCGGACATGCGTTGAGCTAAGCTAACTGAAGCTAACCGTCCATCAGTCGTTCTGTTAGAAGAGGCTCGAGCCGCTGAATAAATCACATCTTAATATTTTACTTACCCAACAGGGTCCCGATCACACGACTCGCACCCTCATTCCTCCGCTCGTAGGAGTCGGAGATAGAGGCGAGCACCACGGGGTGAATCTTCACCACTGGCCCGTACACCGACATGTTGGAAAGGAGGATCGCTGCTCAGCGGCGGTGAACACATATAGCACCACCTACAGGCCGGGGGTGGAACTGCGCCTCATCAGAACGATGACGCTCATTAAATCAAGTCATTATACTGATGATGACACCATGCAGCGTGCAGCTTCTTCTGATACTAATGGAACATATATGTTTCATTAAGGGTTTTAACATTATTATGGACTGGGTGTTTAGGAGAATGTATTATTATTTTCTCAAGCATACTGTTTCTATTTTCATCAGCTGGATTAAAGGCCCTGTGAGGAGTTTTGAACTGGCTGAGAAACAGAATGAAAATGATACTGATGCCTCTTTATGACCTTCAATAGCAAACAAGTACATGAGCAGTAACACTGACACCTTCTATGTTGTCATTTTTAATGCCTGAAACCGCCCTGAGGGGGTAGGTGTCAGACCAGATGATGGACATCTCGCTTCAGGAACAGCCTTTATTTGACTGTTTTCATGGAAAATAATCACATTGCCTGATAAAGTTGACTGTTTTTGTTGAAAACACTACTTTTGCATGTTTAGGACAAGAGCTCAGAGGTATCACTTTGTGCACAAGGGCTGCCAGACTCAATACAAAACAAAAGTTTCTCACAGCAGCTTTAAACAAGATTATTCAAGCCTGTGTTTAAAAAATTGTGTTAGAAATAAACGCTTCTTACTTACTTACTTCTTATGCTTTTTACTTTTTTTAAATAAAATTTTACAATTATTTAAATAACAAAACACAGACAAGCAAAATTACAGTTCCTTACAAAAACAACAACAACAACAACAACAACAACAACAACAACAGGGTCAATAGATTTTGTTGGTATTATTTATTATTATATAGCCTATTTCATTTACTAAATTTCCCCCCGGATAAATAAAGTATTTCTGATTCTGATTCCATAATTAGAGGAGGGGAGCCTAGCACAGGATTAATTTACTTCCTTTTATAAATGTTTCTTCTTCATGGCTATACAGTGAACATCAATAGAGTATATTTTATATAATATCAGCCAACATAGTCAAGAGCCACCTGCCAACGTCTTTGGTGCTCACTGGGGGGAGCTAATACACTTTAAGGACTCGTCCTTGGATTTTTATTGCAAACACATAGTTTCTGCTTCCCTATCTATCCTGTGTTGTCCCTGTACATGTGTATACACACATACACACATGCATACATACATACACACATATATAGATATATATACACACACACACACACACACACACACACACACACACACACACACACACATCCATGCAATCACAACAACAGACATCTGTATTTTCTACAGGTTTTTCTGTTGATAAGTCAGTGCGTTTAGAAAGACACGCTCTTAAATGTGAATGTCTGAAGTGTGTGCAGATGTTGAGGAGGGAGTTTCTGTCCCCTCTGTTGTGGAAATGAGGAAGGTCTGGGGCAGGCTGGTTCTGGGGGGCTGGGCTGATGACAGCATCCTCCGCCGCTCAGTGGCTCCACACCTGACTGTCTCCATCAGAGGCACAGATGATGATGGAGCTCTACGCACTGCCGGGCTCTTATCTTGTCGCCACCATTTCGCACCTCCACTGCCCGGCACATGTTCACCAAACGCCGTGATCATCTGCTTTGAACGCTGTTTTTTCTGAGAGATTGTCGTCTTACAGCCTGCTCGCTCAGTGGATGGGGGTGTTCCCGTGTCTATTTGTAGTGAACGCTCAGTGGTCGGATCGAGGTGGTCTTTTGTTTTCCTGGAAAACGCGAGCAGGAGTGGACTGATGCTGCGTCGCTGGTAAACACCAGAAATGGATGTCATTGAACCAAGACTGTCCACCGCGGTTCGTTCTGGGACCAGATTCTCCCGTTTCTCATGATCCCGATCCAGGTCTACACATCTACAAGTTGCTCCACTGAGCAGGTAAGATTTTTATTCATGCTCAGATGTGTTAAATCAAACCACGGGCTTATTAACATGGTGGTTTCTGGAGCTTGTGGGCTGGCTAATAGAGAGCTATTTCTGATCCATCCATCAAGCGTAGTGCGTCATCTTGACTGTCACCATCAGTCTCCTCCTGCGTCCATCCGCCAGTTGTCCAAATGGACGCACATCATTCAAGGCTAGGAGCTCGGACTCCATTTTACAGACACCATGTCTCCCTGTCCACATACATATTTAACTTAGTTTCTTATACATATATGGGACTTATGTAAGGAACCCTGGCAGGCCTGCAGCTCTAACCCACCACATTAAATATAGCTGTAAGTGCACTTATAAAACACATTTGCTTGGACAGCATGAACACACACACACACACACACACACACACACACACACAGACACACACCTACCCCAAGGTGCCTTATGAAACAAGCACACAGTCATTGTTGCTCTCAGGTGCATAAGCATACTCCCAAATGAAAGATAGAGCAGATTTAATCTCAATTCAGGAAGAAAAATGGAGTCTGGAGTGTCCTGAAGTTAAACCAGGTGTGTTGTATTTGCTCTTTGGTGTGCACGCTGGTGAAAGACAATAATAAGCTATTATTTATTGGCTAGTTCGTACAGGAAATGTTCTCTTTACAAGATGAAATGATAAAACAGGTGAGACAGATGCGTCAAACCTGTGTGGAGAGAAAGATAAGGCCCGTACACCTTGTTTGTTGTAAAAAGTAGTGAGTGTCTTAAGATAAATTAAAGACTGAGATGCCGTAAAGCTCCTGAAGAAGGTCCTTTTTCTTTGTTAACATCAATTGTCAGTAAATTAGTGTGACGGATCATTGTGTTCTTCTCTATTTTATTTCAGGCTTCAGTCAAGCAAACAAATGGTCCAATCAATAGCCACTGGACAGAGCGTGCCATAGGGAGGCCATCAATAACACGCTAATACACCTGACACACACACACACACTCTTTTACACACACTCACACACATATACACAAGCCACATGGCACTGGAGAACTCAGACTTTCCTTCCCGCCTGGACTCCCTCTCTCTCCCTGTGGACGAGAAGAGGGAAGGGGAAGATGTAGAAGTGGCCACAGAAGCCACCGTCTCCACCGGGGTCTTCAACGTATCAGAGGAGCTGGGCCACGTCGTCACGACGGAGACGGCGCCGTCCCCTCCGCCCCCGGCCAAGGTCAGCAGGTCGTTCCAGGCCAAGCTGGCGGAGCGGGAGGCCAATGCCAACGCCAACGTGCAGAGGAAGAAGACTCAGGGGCCGGAGGAGAAGAGGGGACGATTCGGATGGGGTGAGTGGCTTACAACTTTAATGTCTGCTCTGAGAATCTGAATGAAGGCCGCAGGTACGTCATTAATGACTCCTTTAACTCCTCCAGAACCTGGGAGCTATTGACTGACTCTTGAGTCTTCATTTTCTCTTCCTCCACTCCACACAAACACTGGAGAGTGACTGAGCATGTGCACCTCCTTCCTGTTTCCTTCCCTTCTGCAATATTTGTGAAGCACCCTGCTGCAGAGCTCATACCTTGTGCACATTTGCTTCATTAAGCTTCTGCAGGTAGCTCTACATTACATTTGCTCCCCTGACTCTACACTTCACTTTACATCTTTGTGCACAAAACCTCAACAAAACCCCAAAACACAGTTCATTTCAGAGAGGAGCGTATCTGTCCAGTCTCGTAAAGTATGAGTTGTTTAACATCCCCTTCTCAAAGAGCAGGGACTTCAATCATTTCAGTTTGGCATGTTACATTTGTGTTAATCTTACTTTGGATCTGAAAAACTCCCCACATAAAGCAAACTTCCGCAGCTGCCTTCCAGGTTTGTGCCGTCACCAAAGTCCGACGTTGTAGCTTTTCTTCCCCGAGTGTTTGATGATGCTGTCCCGTCGCACTTCATCTCCTCTCTGTTCCTCACCTGTCTGTTTTCATTCCTGTTATCCCTTCTTCACCAGCCTGAATTTCCTCTGAGCCTCACGGCATCTCTCTGAGCACTTCTGTCCCCTGGCACCTTCCTCTGTTTACCTTCCAATCTCTCGCTGTGCCTTCATTCAACTCTCATCCTCCGACTACAGTCTGAGTTTTATCTTCAAACAGCAGAACTTTTCAGAAATATAAAAAGGAAGCCTTGTAGTCGTTGTGTTTTTGAAGTTTTGTGAGTGGGCTTTGAAAGGATTTCTCGGAACCTGGGGTTATGGGGCTGAAACGCCTGCCTACATGTCCTCAGCAAAGAAAAACACCAAAAATCTTGCTGCAGGTGCAAGGGCCAAATGTCCCTTTCTTTAGCCTTAGGCATGACTGTATTTCTAACTCAATCTCCTGTAACCAGACTGTACCTCTTCCCCTCTTCCCCTCTTCCCCTCTCTTTCTCCATCCCTCCGCTGTTTCTCCTCGCACCTCCACCAGCCCGGGCTCGACGTAAGAGGCAGCGCTATGTGGAGAAGAACGGTCGCTGCAACGTGCAACACGGTAACATGAGGGAGACTTACCGCTACCTGACCGACATCTTCACCACGCTGGTGGACCTCAACTGGCGCTGCTCGCTCTTCGTCTTCGTGATGGCCTACGCTGTCACATGGCTCTTCTTCGGGGCCATCTGGTACCTCATAGCCTACTGCAGGTAAGATAGCTGGGCAGAGATCTACAGCAGGTTTACTTATGTAGTTCTTATCCGTCCAGAGCCACAGAGCAGATGACGATGAGCAAGATTGAAGAAACCACAAGAGTATCTGGTTGAGTCTAAAAATCTAGGTAGAAATACTGACACCACCCACACATCTGTCTGTGTGTACTTGTGCTTTAATAAAAAGGATGAGTGTTCAGTGAAGAAACCCATCCCATCACACCCTTACACCCAGATTCTCTACTGATAAGTTATAGCTGGTGTTTTTTTAAGCTAGGTCCACAACAGGGAGGGAGGCTAGCAGTTAGCTCTGGCGCCTCCGTGCTAGCTCCCACCACCCATCACATCCACAAGCAGAACCACCTCATAATACAACACAACCCATACAGCACTGCCACGCTCAACAGACCCAGGCTCCTTTCATGGAAGCTCCAGGTAATGACAACACTGATACTGCCCACCCTACCACATGGCCCTGAATGGCTCCTATACAACCCATAACACAGCAAGCAGGAGAGTCTGTAGGGATCAGTAGAAGATAAGATAAGATAAGATAAGATAAGATACTCCTTTATTCATCCTACAACGGGGAAATTCATGGAGTTACAGCAGCAAACAAGAAGGTGTACAGTACAAGAAGAAGACAGGGAAGGCAGAGCCAGGGCACGAGACCAGTTTAGGCTGTACACTCTACCTCCCCCTACTCCCCCACTCTAATAAAGGATGGGAAAAGAGTAAAGGGAAAGCAGAGAGAAGACTATGTATACCAGTAGACAGGGAAGGCAGAGCACAAACAAGGAGCCTGTTTGGGCCTTGTTGGTCTAGGCTGTACGCTCTAACTCCCCCACTCCCTCACACTAATGAGGGATGAGAAAATAGGAAAGAGAAAACGGAGAGAAGACGATGTATACCAGTGTTAGAAAGAGGACGGGGAAGGCAGAGCCAGGGTGAGAAGCCAGTGTAGGCTGTACGCTTTACCTCCCCCTACTTCCCCACTCTAATAAAGGATGGGAGAAGAGAAGAGAGACAGAACATAGAGACGAGAAAGAGATTTAAAAGAGAGGGGACAGAAAAAACAGAGCTAAAAACAAGAAGCCTGTATGGGCCCTGCTGGTTGAGGATGTACGCTCCACCTTCCCCCCATTCCCCCACACAAATGAGGAACAAGAGCAGAGGAAAGAGAGAAAACAGAGTATGCAGGGAGTTACTAGAGAGAGGACAGGGAAGGCAGAACAAGGGGTAGAAGCCTGTTTGGGTCAGAGCTTGCACCTGTCAGTTTAAACTGTAAGCTCTACCTCCCCCTACATCCCCACTCTGATTAGGGATGGGAGGAGAAGAGAGAGAAAACAGAGAAGGGTATGCAAAGATGTACTAGAGAGGGGGCAGAGAAGCCAGAGCCAGGGGCTGAAGCCTGTTTGTGTCCTGTTGGTCTTGGCTGTACACTGTACGCTCTGCCTCGCCACTACTCCTCTATTTTCATGAGGGCTGAGAAGAAATCTCAAACAGAGAGAGTCTGCAGAGAGTTACGAGAGAGAGAGAAGACAGAGAAGGCAGAGCCAAAGGGGGACGCCTGTTTGGGCCCTCTTGGTTTATGCTGTACGCTGTACTTACCACTACTCCCTCACTCTAATGAGGAAGGAGAGGAGAGAAGAGAGACGAAACAGAGAGAAGGGTATGCAGAGAGATACTAGAGAGATGACAGGGAAGGCAGAGCGAAAGAGAGAAGCCTGTTTGGGCCCTGTTGGTCTAGGATGTATCCTTTACCTCCCCCTCCTCCCCCACTTCCATGAGAGATGAGAGGAGAGAAGAGAAGAGTATGCAGAGAGCTACTAAAGAGAGGACAGGGAAGGCATAGGGAAAGCAAGGAGCCTTTTTAGGCCCTGCTGGTCTAGTCTGTACGCTCTGCCTCGCCACTACTCCTCTATTTTCATGAAATAAGAGAGAAGAAAAAGAGGGAAGGGTATGCATAGAGGTACTAGAGAGAGGACAGGGAAGGTGGCGCTAGTGCAGGAAGGCTGTTTGGGCAAGTGCTTAACTCCGCTGGTCTAGGCTGCACACTCTGCCTCCCCCTACTCCCCCATTTTCATTAAATATTAAAGGAGAGAAAAGAGAGTAAACAGAGGGAAGGGTATGCAGGGAGTTTCTAGGGAGAGGACAGGGAAGGCAGAGCCAAAGGGGGACCCCTGTTTGGGCCCTTTTGGTCTAGACTGTACCCTTTACCTACCCCCTACTCCATCACTTTAATGAGGGATGAGGAAAGAAGAGAAGGAAAACAGAGAGAAGGTTATGCAGGAAGTTTCTAGAGTGAGGACAGGGAAAGCATAGGGAAAGCGAGGAGCCTGTTTAGGCCCCTCTGGTCTAGGCTGTACGCTCTGCCTCCCCGCTACTCTATTTTCGTGAAAGATGAGAGAAGAAAAGAGGGAACGGTATGCATAGAGCTACTAGAAAGAGGACAGGGAAGGTGGCGCTAGTGCAGGAAGGCTGTTTGGGCAAGTAATTAACTCCGCTGGTCTAGGCTGCACACTCTGCCTCCCCCTACTCCCCCATTTTCATTAAATATTAAAGGAGAGAAAAGAGAGTAAACAGAGGGAAGGGTATGCAGGGAGTTTCTAGAGAGAGGACAGGGAAAGCGAGGAGCCTGTTTAGGCCCCTCTGGTCTAGGCTGTACGCTCTGCCTCCCCGCTACTCTATTTTCATGAAAGATGAGAGGAGAGAAGAGAAAGAAAACAGAGACAAGAGTATGCAAGAGGACGGGGAAGGCAGAGCTAGGGGGAGAAGCCTGTATTGGTTAGAGCTCTCCCCCTGCTGGGCTGTACGCTCTACCTTCCCCCTACTTGTCTATTTTCATGAGAGATGAGAGGAGAAAGGGAAACTACAGGCAGAAGATGGTTAACTGTCCCAAATTTAAAGCCAACATTAAGGATGTAAACATGTTATTGTTTTCAATCCAATGTTTTTTTCACAGTCTGCTTATTTTCAGTCCCTTTAAAAATAAAACACCTTATAATAAAATAAAGGAGGAGTCAATTAGATCCTGGAAACGTTATAAAATGTCAGGTTTGTGTCATTCTATCTTGGTAAAACGCCGGCTGTGGATGCTCCAGCACCAAACTTGAATCCACCGAGCATCTTCCATGATGGATAATAAACGGTGTTACACCTGGTCAGGAAGCCAGCAGTGGTGCAGACATGCTGCTGGAGGGTCCAACAACTCTCTCCCACTCCACACTCAGAGGTTTTGGACGCCACTCAATGCAGCTGATGCTTCATGTGAGCGGGGGAAGTGCGTAAGGAGAGGGTGAAGGCAGTGGATCGAGATAGGCCCTTAGTCCCACCCCCTTTCTGTTGCTATGTTGGAAACGCTTTAGAAGAAGAAACACGGCGATGCCTGCAGCTGCATAATTTATGGACATATATGAGAGTAATATTGATCCTCTCAATAAACTCTTTGTCCAGTAAGCGAAAAATCATTTCTCTTAAAATATCAAACTATCTAATTACTGAAACCATCAGCGGGCAGCCGCTCAGAGATGGATGATGATGCTCCGAGCGAGACATTTCTGCAAAGTAGGCAAAAAAATCCAGACCCCAAAAAAAGCAGATGACAAAGCAGTATTGATATAACAGCGTATTTCATCATGGTGTGTTACCTCCTCACTGGAAGATGTGTCTGCTGGATCCCCGCCCTAATTAGCTAACGTATTCTTCTCATAAAACCATGACCCCTTTATATCAATAACAGGCCACCCAAAACCGTGCCAGGGAGCTGTCGCTGTTGCTGCAATTCCTCGGTCACCAACACAGGTCAATAAAAGTCATAGATTATATGAATTACTTTACACCACTTCCATTAATTAGCTCTCCCTCTGGGGCCGGAGCCGTGTTAATCACAGACATTAGCTGTGTACTGAGTGGCTTTAAAGGAAATTTGCAGATTTGCAGATTTGAAAATCCGGCAGACAAAGTGAAAATGCTGTAAGTGATGATGTATGATGGGATAAAAGAGGTTTTTGCAACACTGCACAAGCTGACATCATAAACGTCAGCCTAATCAGCACTATTAATCCTGTTCATTAGGAGAACTTGCTGACAGGAGAATGTAAATAAACACAGAGAGATAAGACGCAGTTTGTATATTTTGGCACCTCTGCTCTAAAAATATAAATCTTCCCGCTCTCTGTCTATTTCTCCTTCTTGACACCCTCTCTGTCACCCTCCCCTCCTTCCCTTTCTCACACACTCTCCGCCTTTTCTTCCCAAGGGGCGATCTGGACCATCTGGAAGACGAGACGTGGACGCCGTGCGTCAACAATGTCAACGGCTTCATCTCGGCTTTCCTCTTCTCCATAGAAACGGAGACCACAATTGGCTACGGCCACCGTGTCATCACGGACCAGTGTCCAGTGGGCACCATGCTGCTGCTGCTGCAAGCTATACTGGGATCGATGGTCAACGCCTTCATGGTGAGCACTAGAAATGACAACTGTGCAGGAATAAGGCAGATATAAAAAAAGGACATTATTTTTCCGGCTGTAAAAATTGGCTTTGGTTACTAATTTAATATCAAACACAAGATTTAAGTAACAAGAACAAAGAAAGCTCTGTTTCAATTATTAAACATAAATGATTCAAATGTTCATACACAACCTCTTCTGGTTTAAGTGATTTTGTAGAGATCAGCAGCTTAGAGTCACTCTCTCCAGATTACTGGTCAGGATGTTTTTCCTCTTTTCCCTCTCAGAGATGGTTGGGGTCCAGTAGCTCCAGTAGGGGGGGGGGGTGGGGGCAGACTCCTTAATGTGGATTGATTAGATATGATGTGTGATCAGGTTGCAACAAGTATTATGCCTGATATTGAGAATTAATGACTGTTGTTATGAAGTATTGACGTATCAGAAGCATTCCATTCCATTACGTTCCGTTCTGTTTTGATCTATTCTGTTTCATTCCATTCTATCCAATTAAATTGTAACGTTTTCACCACAGTGTCAACAGGTAGAGGGGAAATTTAATATGGTGTGTGTGATCAGGTCGTACCTGCTGTTGCATCTGCTTATGAGAATAACTCTTAAGATAAGATAAGATAAGATATAATTTATTTGTCCTCCGTTGGGGGAAATTTATTTTGTTACAGCAGCTTACAACACGGGACAGGAGAATACAACAATGTACTAACATAGTTAAAAAATATAATAACAGTAATAATAGCAATGACAAGGGTAAAATAAAATAAAATAAAATAAAATAAAAATAAGATAAAATAAAATAAAATAGAATAAAATAGAATAATATAAAATAAAGTAAAAATAAAATGAAATATGGCATTATTGGGTTTTTTTGTGTGTTTTTTTTTACCAATCAGAAACATCCTATTCCATTTTGTTCTGTTCTGTTTTGATCTATTGTGTTCCATTCCATTCCGTTTCATAATAATAATTCCGTTCTATCCCATTCAATTCAATCTATTCTATTCCATTCAGTTCCAATGTTTTTAACCACAGTGTCAACAGGCAGAGGGGGACTGTGACAAACTCTTTTTGGTGGATTGATTGGATATGATATGAGGAATCAGGTTGTCTCAGGAATTGCTTCTGATGTTGAGAATTAATCACCATTGTTATGGGGTTTTGACCAAGCGGCATCCTCCAGTCTCAAAATATGAAGCCCATGCGGAAGTGTTATAAACTGCAGTTCATCAAGAATCCTCTTGAGGCTGGCTGCAGAAACACCACAAACCACATACACACCCATTCAAAGAAGACGATCTTTACAGCAGAAAAAAACAGTTCCAAAAATGGCTTTGGTCTATGTAACTAATTTGTCTATCGGCACACACTGTACGGGGGTGAATTTTTTTGATAACACACATTAAGATTATGAGTTTTGCCCAAATAAGGACATGACTAATTTGACAGACAGGCGGGAACACAGCTGTTGGCTAGGAGGCTCAAACCCCGCCTCTTTATCTCACACTAAGTTACGTTGAGTTAAGCATTGCCAATATGGTTCCCGCCAATGATTGGCTTCAAAACAGCGCTCAGGAACAGATGGGTGACGTCACGGACACTACGTCTATTATTTATACAGTCTATGATACACTTAGGCACTTAACCTGACCCTTCTCCTCTCTGTCCTCAGGAGTAGAATGAATCAGAAGGTCTAAGACCCAGCTCCTATTGAATATTTAGCACAGAATATTGAATGCTGTTGAATGTTGAACGATGTTGTTGACTTGAATTATTTGTTGTGATTTGCTGTGGCTACATTATCTTTAAAAAAAAAACAAAAAAACTGGCACTTCTTCTGGCATTAGATGGCAGAACCAGTGGCCAATCAACTTGAAGCACTTTGTCACACTTACTAAGGTTTTTCCCTCCAGTCTAAATTCATGCTTGTGTTGTACATCGCTTTGGACAAAAGCGTCCGCTAAATTAAATTGTAGAATTGTAGAATTTAATGGCTTTGACCAATCAGAAGCATTCTATTCTATTATGTTCCATTCTGTTCTGTTTCATTCCCTTCCATTCCGTTCGATCACATTCCATTCTAACACTTTGACCACAGTGTCAACAGGTAGATCAGGTCGTCCCTGCTGGAGCTTCTGCTTTTGAGAAATACTCATTGTTGTTTTTTTTATGGACAAATCAGAATCAAGTACACAAAACACATGTACTACATCAACTGATTCAATGTGAGAAATTAAATTCAGCATGTTTTTTTTTATCATTAAAATTTAAGAAATAATTCTGCCAAAGCATTAAAAATATAAAACTATTTCAATATTCACAGCTTTAAAAAGTAAAAAGGGCATTATATAAATGACCTACCTCATTTAAACCACAACAATATACTATATTTTTATTTTTAATGTTAATTTAGTATTTTCAACTGTACAGATACAACTATGCAATATTAATTATAATAATATATCATTTTTTTACAAATGATTTTATTCCCTTATTGTGCCTTGATGCTATTTTAATTGGGTTACTTTAATTGTCTGACTTGATTACCATGCTGCCTTTCATTGCTTCAAACAAATGACAATAAAGATGTATTCTTTTATAGATAATAGATAATAGATCATTCAGGTGACATTTTTGCTGTTTTTGAATATTTTCTAGCAAAACATCACCAGTCCGAAAGGCACCCGAGTAAACAAGAACAAACAGAAGAGTAAATACTTTTAGACCTGTGTCAGTTTGATTAAAATCTACCGCCGTGTTACGTCAATTCACGCGAGTTCATTGGAATACTAAGCTGACAAAGTGACTCCAATCCTGTGCAGACGCTACACTTCCTGATACAGAATATTCAAAGTGCTGATGAAGCTCCGTTTTTCCATGAAGTAAGCACTCTTTGATGAAGATGAATCCACACACTGACATCCGGGCAGAGTCATGTTTATTCATGTTCACAAGCTGGAAACATGCCATGTTAATAGCAGCTGATGGAACTGTGGGCTGTTTGCTTTGCACATTAAAAATGATTGAGTGCAAGGTTAATTTAGATGCCAATACTGTTTTAACAACCAAAACAGGAAAAACACAGACTTCATTTGTTTGTATTCAGCACTCACGGTGCATTTTAACATCTGTACTTTTTGTGTTCATAATAAACGCTGCTGTAATGACTCTGCTCTGACGGTTATCACAGCTCTCCTCCTCCCTTCTCTCCGTCCAGGTCGGCTGTATGTTCGTGAAGATCTCACAGCCCAACAAACGAGCGGAGACGCTGGTGTTCTCCAAACACGCCGTCATCTCTCTGAGAGACGACAAGCTGTGTCTGATGTTCAGGGTGGGCGACCTGCGGAGCTCCCACATCGTAGGGGCCAACATGAGGGCCAAGCTCATCAAGTCCAAACAGACTCAGGAGGGTAAGACTAACACAGAGGAGAAGGACTCTTGTTTCTGCATATGTGATAAACCAGATGAAATAATCAGTTTCTTATTTATTGTGACTGTCAGGCACTCTGCAACTCGATATGATCTCCTCCCTTTCCCTTTTTCTCACCTGTGACGTCTGATCCATCTCTTTCAGGCGAGTTCATCCCTCTGGACCAGACAGACATTAGCGTGGGCTTTGAGACAGGTGATGATCGCCTCTTCCTGGTCTCGCCGCTGGTGATCTCCCATGAGATTGATGTGCACTCGCCCTTCTGGGACATGTCGCAGTCTCAGCTGGAGAAGGAGGACTTTGAGATCGTGGTCATCCTGGAGGGAATGGTGGAGGCGACAGGTCAGAAGCTTAACCCCTTAAGTCCTCCATCTGTTTCCCCTCAGTGTTAGTGGCTGCCTGGTGTTTCAATGTAAATTCACAGGTAACCTCATAGATGATTAATTTAAGTCCGGAAGTTCTAGGCATCAAACTGATAAAAAAAAAAAAAATCACTATGCAATATAAAAACGAGCAAGCGAGAATGCATTTCCATGTTTGCACATGAAATGAAAGCGTGGGCGAAGGAGAAAATCATGTGCTGCTAAAAACAAAAGCCTCACAGTGAATAAAAGAATGGTTACTCACTGAGAATAGTGACAGGAAGAATGCAACTACAACCAGCTGATGATTGTACTGGAATGCAATAAGGTAGAGCTTGTTAAGCCACACAATGAACATGTTTTTAGTTAAGGGGTTTACTGCTTTTTCCAATTTGGGACCACGGGGGAGGGGGGTGGAGCCTATCCTAGTTGTCATAGGGCAAGAGCATAGACTGAATAGTAAATGGAAGTCTTCTCAGTGACGTCACCAGTCTGTTTCTGAAGCACTGTTTTGAAGCCAATCGTCAGTGGGAGCCATATTGGAAATACTGCACTCACATGCACACAGTCACAAGCACAGAAGAAAAAGGTTTTCCTTCTTTTCTTTTGCTGCAAGAATAAATTGCATGAATATTTGACAGTTTGTGACAAACATGACACAAACCAGAAATATATATGCAGACAAGAGGAAAAAAAAAGAAAAAGAAAAAAAAACATGTACTTACAAGTAACAAGTAAATACTGCACTCAACCAAACTTAGTGTGTGGTAAAGAGGCGGGGTTTTAGCCTTTTTGCTACAGGATGCCCGCCTGTCAATCAAGTCAGCCACGCCCTTATTTGGCCAAAACTTGTAAGTTTAATATCTTCTGAACTGTTGCGTTATAAAAAACAGAGAAATGATCTGTTCAGACCATAGACTTTATAATAAATGGACCAAGTATCCTAACGTCACCCATTGGTTTCTGAAGCACTGTTTTGAGGCCAGTCGGCGGCAGCAGCCATATTGGAAATGTTGAACTTAACCTAACTTCTGTCGAGCTAGTGTGAGGTAAAGAGCCGGGCTTTGAGCCTCCTAGCCAACAGCTACAGTGTTCCCACCTGTCAATCAAGTCAGTTGTGCCTCTCATAATAGAAAACTCGTAATCTTAATATCTTCAAAATTACCGCGTTAGAAAAACAAAACCCAGTACAGTGTGTGCCGATCGAGAGATGAGCTATCCAGACTACACTTGTCCTTTGAACCAGGCTGTAAACATGTTTATTTCTTCTGTAAAGATCAGCTTTTCTGAATGGGTGTGTATGTGGTTTCCGGTACTCCCAGAGCCAGCCTCAAGTGGATACTTGATGAACTGCAGTTTTACGCATTGGCCTCATATTTTTAGACCGGAGGTTGCCGCTTCATTCAGACCAAAGCCGTTTTTTGTACCAGGCTGTAAACATGTTTGTTTCTGCAGCCCGCCTCAAGTGGACGCTCCATGAACTGCAGTTTATAACACTTCCGCATGGGCTTCATATTTTGAGACCGGAGGTTGCCGCTTGGGCAAGAGGCAGGGTTCAGCCTATCACAGGGCTGACCTGCAGAGACAAGCAACCAATCATGCACACACTCACACCTATGGAGAATTGAAAGTGGCCAGTTAACCTGCGTAGCATGTTTTTGGACTGTGGGAGGAAGCTGGAGTACCCACGCATGCACTGGGTGGATATGCAAACTCTACACAGACAGGCTCCTGCAGCCAGGGATTCTAACCAAGCAGTAACCTCTGGTCTAAAAATACGAGACCAATGCGGAAGTGCTAAAAACTGCAGTTCATTGAGGATCTGCTTGAGGCTCGCTCTGGAAGTACCAGAAACCACATACACACCAATTCAAAAAAGCTGATCTTTACAGCAGAAATAAACATGTTTACAGCCTGGTTCAAAAAACAAGTGAAGTCTGGATAGCTCATGTCTCGACCGGCACACACTGTGAGGGGGAATCTTTTCATAATGTGGTTCTTTCAAAGATATTGAGATTACTAGTCTTCCAATGAGAGGCACAGCTGACTTGATTGACAGACGGGAATACTGTAGCTGTTGGAGAGGAGGCTCAAAGCCCGCCTCTTTACCTCACAGTCGCTCGACAGCAGCAATATTGCTCCCGCTGACGATTAGCCTCAAAACGGCTTCAAAACAGATGGGTGACATCACAGATACTACGTCCATTATTCATGAAGTCTATAATTCAAACCAGGGAACGACATGACACTCAGTTCATTCAACTTAAATCATTCACCTCCCATCCAGTCCCCGTCACTACAGGTGTGCCCCAGGGCTCTGTCCTGGGGCCCCTGCTGTTCATCATCTACCTCCTCCCCCTTGGTCACATCTTCCGTAAACATCATATTCACTTCCACTGCTACGCGGATGACACCCAGCTCTACCTCTCCACTAAACCTGACTCCTCACTTCCACCTTCTTCCCTAACTGATTGTCTCCTTGAAATACAATCTTGGTTCACCTCAAACTTCCTCAAATTAAACAGCAATAAAACTGAACTTCTTCTAATTGGCACGAAATCTACACTAAACAAACTCCATAATTTCTCTATTCCCATCGACAACTCGCCCCTCTTCCCCTCCCCTCAGGTTAAGAGTCTGGGTGTCATCCTCAACAGCACCCTCTCCTTCACCTCCCATATCAACCACGTCACCCGGTCCGCCTACTTTCACCTCCGCAATATTAACCGTCTCCGTCCTTCACTCACTCCCCACTCCACGGCCATTCTTGTTCACAGCCTCGTCACCTCCCGTTTGGACTATTGCAACTCCCTTCTGTTTGGTCTCCCCCACAAAACCCTCCATAAACTTCAACTGGTTCAAAATTCAGCCGCCCGTATCATCACACGCACCGCCTCCATCCACCACATCACACACCGGATCAACTACAAAATACTTCTCCTCACCTTCAAATCCACACACAACCTCGCCCCTCCATATCTCTCTGACCTCCTCCATACTGCCACACCCGTCCGCACCCTCAGATCCTCCTCCTCCATCCACCTCACTGTCCCCCCTGCTCGCCTTGTTACCATGGGGAGCAGAGCCTTCAGCCGCTCTGCTCCCCAGCTCTGGAACTCTCTCCCACCTGACCTCCTAGTACTGACTCACTCCCACATTTTAAATCCAAACTCAAAACCCATCTGTTTAAACTGGCTTACTCCATCTGACCATAACTCCTCTGTCCATTCACTTAACACTTTTTAAACTGTGTTTTATTTACTGTTTGTTATTTAAACTCTGTTTGTTTTTAATGTTGTAAGGTGACCTTGAGTGCCAAGAAAGGCGCCTATAAATAAAATGCATTATTATTATTATTATTATTATTATTATTATATTTATTTTCAGCATTGTGTTGATAAAACAATCACAGAGTTGTCACATTGAACATCTGCATGTTGCTGTAGGGGAGGAAATTCCTTGCCATTCATCTGCCTGTGTTGTAAACGCATATTTGGCAGCAAAACCAAGAATAGAGCATTAGGAGATTAATCTTGTAGATGCATTAAAGTGTCTGATATTACAGTCATACTATCGCAGCGTTACAGAAAGCTGACCAAAACTGTCCATTAGAGGATGAAATCCCCCTTCCAGGACGTCTAAGTTTAGATATGCGATTCTGTCTTCCTGGAATCTTTTGGAGCCTCACAGTATTGTGATTATGTGGGGAAATATACATGTATATTTAGACACAGCGTGTAAGTGATTCTCTTATATAACAGAACAAAAACAGGAGAGAAGTCTGTGGATCTTTAGAGGACATGCAGATTCTTTTGTGTTCATCACTTATGTTTGGATTGATCTTTTAAAGTCTTAGTGTGTCAGGAAACACTACGCAGACACCGAGGAAGGCATCTCATGGGATAACTCAGCCTCAAACAATCACTTAAATGCCAAAGATATGAAGGACTTGTGTTGTATTTACATGTTCCAGACGTTAAAAGGATCACCTGAGAAGACTATACACTCTATCTGTTTGCCATCAAAGCAATTCATAATGCGTCTCAGTGAGGTAAATGTGGATCCTGCCCACTCCAGATATTGATTCCCTGAGTCAGAGTGCTGCAGAGTTACAAAGAAGACGCTGTTGGACATAACACGACTTCACGGAGCACAGACAGCTCGTCATTTCACTATTTCTGCAGCAATTAAAAATCCGGTTTCTCCTCCGTATCACGAATCAAAATGACATGAGTGAATGTTGTCATGGGTTTGTTTGTGCAGGGATGACGTGCCAGGCGAGGAGCTCCTATCTAGCAGAGGAGGTGATGTGGGGTCACAGGTTCAGCCCGATGATGTCACTGGCAGAGGGCTTTTTTGACATCGACTACGGAGCCTTTCATCACACATTCGAGGTAATGTCTTTCAAAGCCGGGTGATAAGAGCGAGCTATGTGTCTTTCTGTGAGCTGTGTGAGTCGTCTCACGTGAAACAAGGGCCGAGCTGTGTGACCTCTTGTGTTAAAGCTGCTATAAACCACTACTTATTGTTATATTTGGAGGGTTAACTTGCATATCTGGGTGTGATTGCTTCAAACTCTCCTCGCCTTTCATTGAAGAAGAATAACTTTATTTAAATTAAAGAGTAAAGGCCTCTTACTGTCACGTTGTAACACAGTGATGAAGCATCAACAGTGTCTGTGTAAGTGTTTAAGTCAGAAAGTCATGCTGTCATCCCTATTCCTGTCTCCACCTACATGGAGCTGAATTCTCACATTTGTTCTCCTGGGCTTGGTGAAAGGCATGCTGGGAAATGTAGTTACTGTGACTTTAGTATTTATTTAGTGTTTATGTTTGAAGGAACGTGGATCAAAGCCACACACACTAAATCCTGTGTAACCTTTGCCTCCTGATAGATGACCTTTCATATGAGCGCACTCAATTCAACAGGATGATGCATCAAAACCAACATAAAATGGCGTTTTTGACCGCAGGAGCTTTACCCTTGAACTACATGGGTTTCAACCGGAGGACCCAGGGTCTAAATTTAGTTCAGGGGTAGTTAATCTCCCCACTAAAAAGCCCCTGCTAGGGGGTAGTACTTTTCAAAGGTCCCAGGGGATTCGATGTTATAATTGAAATATAAATAAATAAATCAAGATTTAAATAAATAAATCAAAATTTGAAGTAAATGATAAATAAACAAATAAATAAATAAATAAATAAAATAAGGTGAAATAAACTGTTATAAGAATAAAACTCTAAAAAGAAAACAAGGTACGCCACATGTCAATTCTGCTTAATGCATGGTCTGATTTTTTCTACTCACAACAGGCAAATTATGTGTTATTTTTAGCTGGAAAAAATAACCTGAATGTGTGCGTCAGAGGAAGGCCAACGTACCCAGTGAAGGTCTTTTAGACTGAAACGTATGATTTAATAAATAAGTAAGCATAAAGGGAAACAGTGTGTGTGAGTTTGTAACATCTTGAAATCAGAAGTTCAGAAGTTCTGGACATGTCGCGTGAACGTAGACTTTATAAAATCTAAAAATATAATAATGAAACATTTCTTTATCAAGCACTTATCAAAACAGATGTTACAAAGTGCTTTACATCATAAAAACCCAACAATCATAAACAAAGCATGGAGGGGAGACATTGAACTAGCAAAACAATTAAAGAGGAACAACTTAAATTTACAGCTCAGTCAAAAAGTAAAAGAGAAACTACAAAAATTAAATATCAGTAAAACAAATAAAAACAAGGAGTAAAAGAAAAGCATTAATAAAAGTAAACTAAAAATGAATGTAGAATATTAGATAAAACACTATTACAGGAAGGCCTTTGGATAAGAATATGTTTTCAGCTGTGATTTAAAAGAAGACACTGATGTTGCTCCCCTGAGATCCTAAATCTACCAGATATATTTCTACCAGAAAAAGACAAAGACACTTTGTTAGTTAATGCTGTATAAGAGGATTAATTCTCTTAAGTACTACCAGTAGCTATTTAGCTTAGCTTAGCATTAAGAATGAAAGTTTGTAACTTCCAGATGGTAAACTGGAAGCAGGTCTTTAGACTGCTGCAGGGTCCACGGTATCCTTTTGTTTTATGACACTTAAGATGCTTGTGTTGCTTGAGCAAAAATATGGACTGTCCAGAGGACTGTGGCTCAAAAAATAAAGAGCGTAAGTTTATTTGTCACTTGATTTACAACTGATCAAAGAAAAGAAAATATAAACAAAACTGTATTAATGTATGACTTCGGTAAAAGCCCAAAGACGAACATAAGAAAACCAAGAAGACTGTCGGTAAGGTCTGAAGACTGTATGCTTCAGTCAGCCACACCACTAGGCGGCAGCACCTTGCTCTTAAACCCTCTGACTTGCATGGATCACAGTCATTAGTTAACAAATCACAGACAGATAGACATTACTGGAATATTATTTAACAAATAAGTATAAACACAAACTTAGGAATTGGCTCCGACACTTTATTAGCTTGGGGCGGTAGTAGCACAGTCCATAGGTACTTGGCTTGGGAACCGAAGGGTTGCTGGTTCGAGTCCCAGCATGGACGAAGTTTGGCAAGTGGACTGGTGGCTGGAGAGGTGCTAGTTCACTTGCCTGGGCACTGCCGAGGTGCCCTTGAGCAAGGCACCGAACTCTCAACTGCTTGGGGTGCACTGGTTGATGGCAGTATCCTCACTCTGACATCTCTCCCAAAGTGCATGTCCACTGCTGTGTGTGCATTGTGTGTATATACCAAAAACTGCGCGTGTAGCATGACCGAAAAATAACACGAGTGAAACAATTGAATCTCCCCCTGGGGACTAATGAAGTACGTTTCGTCTTCTTCTTCTTCTTAAAGGCACTATAAGGAGTTTTTCACTAGCTGAGAAACAGACTGAAACCATCACTGATGCCTCTTTATGACCTTCAAAAGTAAACAAAACCATAAACAACAACACTGAGACCTTCTCTGTTGTCATTTTTAATGCCTTAAACTACTCAGAGGGGGTAGGTGTCAGACCACATGATTGACATTTGGCTTTAGAAACATCCTTTTTTCAGCTGTTTTCATGCAAATAATCACATTGAGTGAAAAATCTGTCTGTTAAAAGACAGCAGGGTGAGGTGTTTAGTTGAAAACACTACGTTTGCATGTACAGAACAAGAGATAAGAGGTGTCACTTTGTCCACAATGGGGCGCCAAAATTGATATAAATCAAAAGTTCCTCACAGCAGCTTTAAGTTAGATTAAGATTGAGTCACTTCATTTGTAGGAGACAGATAGAGGATCCTAATGTTATTGGCTCAAGTATGACAGAACAAGAGACAAGAGTGTAACAAACAGAGACGAAAAGAAGAAAAAGATGCACACAAAGTAAAAGGAATAAAAGACAACTTGTCAGCTACAGGGGCGTGTCCAGAGGGATGAATCATGCAGCAGCTTCTTCCTCTCTGCCATTAAACTTGCTGCAAGGCGAGCACGAGGTGCAGCTAAAGGTGCAAGAGTTCTAGGGTCTTTTAGCCCCCAGAACTACTTTCCCCTGAACTAAAAGGTTCCTGTGCCCCCATTGTTGTCTGCGTTTCGACTGCGGGCTGAAGTCCCAGGTAGATTGTGCAAATCAGGCCAGTGACGTATGGAGAAAATAAAAAGTAAATGCACTACACCACCAGACCAGTAGAGGGCAGTAAAACAAAGAGGAATGCCATTCATCACAGATGACACCATAGAAGCAGACGGACAGGCAGGTATCATTATGAGCAACACAACAGTTAGCCTGTTAGCATGAAGAGACTCAGCTGGCTCTGTTTTAGATGGTGCTATATTTCATCACAGATGGATTCACTGAATCAACACGTGAGAGGAGATAAGCGCGAGTAGCAAAGACGTTTCAACACGGCTTTAAAATCCTTTTGAACTCAAAAAGCCGTGGAAGAGATCGACCGGTGTTTTGGTTTAAACAGCGACCCTGTTAACTGGAGACTTTCAGCCGGATGCATCCCTCATAAACGTCTTTAGACGATCATTAAATATCTGATGAGGATATTTTGAAATCTTAATAAAAACTAAACTAGTTTGCATTCCCAGGAACTCCCTCTGTGTTTCAACAGCTGTGTAAAGTCCACAAACACTGACACGTTCAGCTGAAGGTCTCCAGTTTACAGGGTCACTTTTAAAACCATAACACCGGGAGAGACGCATTCACGGTGGGCTGAGAGAAGACTACTGTTACAAGCTGCTAAATCAAGAGAATCACAGCTTCTTCTTTTGAAAAGTACACACACATACAAAAAAGATAGAACAAATAAAAACGAATGAAAGAAAGAGAAATCAAGTGAATCACAGATGTGTGTGATGTTATTGTGGACGGAGGGAGGAATAAAAACACTGAGGTTAATCTACCAATCAGACATGTTCAGCATTTCAGGCCGTACCCCCTGAAAGTCCCGGGACCTTTGAAAAATACTACCCCCCTAGCAGGGGCTTTTCGGGGAGGAGATTATCTACCCTGAACTAAATTAAGACCCTGGGTCCAACGGTCGGAACAAACGTAGTTCAGGGGTAAAGTCCCTCTGGTTGAAAAACGCCTTAACTAAGACCCGCCCCCTTTCTCTAGTTCCATAACAGTCCCTCTCATATGGATTAATTTACACTTTGACACATTCTCTATGACTTATCGCCTAAACAGCAAAATATTTGAATGATTCTTGTTTTTAATTGTAATTATCATATGAACTGAAATGAATTAAATGAATAAACTTAAATGACTGGCAGCTACACACTTTCTAACTCTCTAAGTACTTTAAATTGAGGATTTGGACAAGCATTTGTATTTCAGTCCTTAAAAATGAAGCTACAAAGATATTTATGTCACCTCTTGGTTGTGTTACCTTTTAGAGTTAAATCTACTATAAACAGGAATATTAAACCTGTGTGATACTTGTATGTTAGTAATTATGGTAGATAAGATCAGTGAAGATAGAAGGAGTAAATAAAAGTCATCTGTTTGTTCAGGCATGCACATGTAGTTAACGCCACCCCAGTCAAAAAGCCCCCCAAAAGGCACACCTATTGTTAGCTACTGATAATAATGTAGCAGCAGCTGTTGTGAGGCAGGAGTTGAGTGCTGCACTTGTGTCTGGCAGTCAGAGCTTAAAGTAAATAAAGTAACCTGGTGAAATTGTTGCCGCCTGAGAAGGTAATTGCATCCAAAGCAGAAGGTTAGGTTCAGGGAAAGATCACAGTTTGGACTTCATTTACACATCAACATTGAGTCAAACTTCTTTTTTCACTCTGAGACTTAAAATGTAATGAGACTTGCAGCTACTCTATAACTGAAATATAACTCTAGTAACACGACCTCTTCCCTCCCCCAGGTGGACACGCCCTCCTGCTCAGCCCGAGAGCTCTCATTGGCTGCAGCCAGGCTCGACGCTCACCTCTACTGGTCCATCTCCAGCCGGCTGGATGAAGAACCCACCCTGACCAACCAGGCGGCCAAGCAGCCGGACAGCGGCTCGGCCAACAGCAAAGTAGGCGAGCCGACCTTCATCGTCGGGGAGATGACCGACATCCAGGAGCAAACGGGACTGGGCGAGCTGAACGGCAGCGTCGCCACCGACCAATCAGAATCCGAGGCCTAGGACAGAGAATGTTTACAAAGACGTTACGTATATCTTCACCACATCGCGGTTAATGTTTGCAGAGGAGTAGTTTCATGACGCTCAGTTCGTGTCTGTTTCCACCAAATGGACTTCTTAAAGTTTTGTCTCATTTGATTTCTATGTTTCTCTTTGTTACAAGTGTTCTGTGTGTGTGAAACCTTTTCAACATGTTGTGTTGGCTCTTATCACCCTTGCCTATATCTACATCTTAATGACAATACTATGCTTTAGGTGGGGTAGTACATCCTGTGGAGGAAGGTGGAGATCTAACAGAGGGAGGCGATTTGTCACTTTGGTTGTCTGTGCACATTGTTGGATTGTTCACATTTAGAGAGTGCGTAGACGCTTTATTTTCACCTACGCATGATTACCATTAGATTATATTAAGGTAGAGACTGAAAATGAAGACACCTTGAATTTCTTTAGATGCATTGTCCACCAGTCGATGTTAACATGGTTGGAATATAACACGTGACCATGTATCTTCTGCTCAGCTGGATCTTCACTTAGAATAAAAAACCATGTGGTGCTAGAAAAACGATGTTTGAGGAATCTGTTCGGCTGTTCAAAACAAAGAAGAAGTGGCCACAAATCTAGTTTCTTGTTCTGGCTGTATTTATGTCAAAGAGTAACTCTTTAAGTCGCTCTTTAATAACCCATATCTGACATTCAGTGGTGGATGAAGTAGCCGCTGTATCTGAAACCTTTAACGTAGAGACAGGTAAACGTTCCAGCGTATCCGTGGCTTTGTTTCGCCAAGTAGGAATCAAACAGCACAACAGTGTCCTGCTCAGTTCAGCCCAAACTCTTGCTTCTGCTGCTGCGTGTCTGTGTGACCATTTTTACTTGATGTTTTTATTATCTAATATAGCACATCTATTAGAATTAATAAACTGCAGTATATTCCAGAACAACCAGCTCTGATTGTGACTTATTCTGAGGAGTAGCTGCATTCATCAAAGTATGCTATGTTTACATGACGTGCATATTCAAGATACTAAACTGCTGGTTGAGATTTAGTAAGAAAAAATATCCTTCTACTAAAATGTAACAAATATAATCTAATGGATTTTAATTAACCTCAGCAGTTTTTAAAGTAGTGGTTCCATAGCTTTACACTCACCAGCTTATACAATAAAATGCTGCTCGGATATTTACGAAGCTGCAATAATAATGCTCTGTTTTGGTATCTAATGTAATAAATATCATGCCTTGGAATAACCACAGGAGCAGTGAGGTATTTAACTTTGTGTTATTGCTTTTTGTGTATAAGTCTCGACTTTTAAAGCTCACGCACACCTTCAGTTTCATGTGTATGGGTGCGCAGGAGAACAAATATCCATCGGTGAGAATAAAGAGAACTCCTGCACACTCTCCTTTTACTTATAAGAACTCTGAATGAATTTATTTATTTATCTCTTACTTACGTTTCAAAAGTCACACAGCTGACTTCTCCTTCCATATCTGTAGATCATGCAGAACCTCAGTTTTTGGAGCACTGAAGCAGCAGGTACGTTGAGTCTGTAAGCTAATTAGTGCTGTTGTAAATGATGAAATAAGACAGAATCATAAATTAGAAGATAATGACACAGAAGGAACTGATCACTGAACATTGGTTTTAACTTTTGTCTCTTGTTTAAGATTCTTTAAATGAAGGTCTGCACCTCAGACAATGACACAGATTGAAAATCCAAAGTGTTGTCCTAAAACCAAACAACATAATCACACTACACAAAGAACAATATAAGAACCCGAAGAATGTAAGAACCCAATCATCATATTCAACCTATACAACATAAGAACCCAAATGACATGAAGACCAAATAATTCAATTAAGGGTAACATAATTAGCCCATTTAACTGAAGAACCTAAACAACATTAAGAACCCAAACAACATGATGAAGCCAAACAGCATAACTAACTTAAACAGAGTAAGAACCCATGAATTATTACAACCCTAATAACATATTAAATCCATCACATAAGAACCAATCAGCAGAATGGAGGAGGAAGATCATTTACCAGAACATAACAGCCTGTTGTTTTAATGAACCCAAACAACATGTTCACATGTTCAACATAAGAATCCATCAGCAGGCAAACCTAAACAATGTTATTACCTGAACAATTAAAAAAATCCAAACAACTTAAATAACCTGATTGACACAATAACTCTGACGACAGGGGAACCCAAACATTACTAACCCATAAAATGTAAGAATCAATGTCAGAAAAAACCCAAACAACATTATAAGACATAACAATATAATAGCTCAATTTACATATGAACCCTGATAACATTGGAGATTAAATGTTATTTATTACAACTTAATGAATAATGAAACTTGACAGAAATCTTTGGCGTAAGGACTCTATGGGGATCATTTTGTGAGCGTAGGATGTGTGAATTTGGCAGCAGAAGAAATCCCCCTAGAGTCCAGACACTGGTGGTGGTGGTTGATGAATTATAGGGATTGAAGACTTGCAGAGACCAGGTGGAGATGGGGAGGTGGAGGGGTGCGCACCATAGACATAATAAAGAGTAGACGCTGCATCGACTGCTACTACCTATTGGTGCTGACGAGCCGTGGAGCCGCCATCATGGTCCGGTCACCTGCTCCACTCAGTGTAATCTGTTTGGCAGGTGCAATTAAGTGTCAGCGCATTTAATCAATCATAACTTGCTGAATACTAAACTGATTTTCATGCAGGGTTTTTTTTTCTGCAAATGTCATACATGTAGGTATGACACAGAACACATGGCTCGGCGTATTTTAATATTCATAGTGGGCTTAGCAGTCATAGAATATTCTGATATGTGATATATGTGATGTATGATAGGTATTTTGCTGCACAGTGCTCTGGCATCTTGTAGTCTCTGCTGCTTCAGTTTATGTTTACAGGTATGATCATGGGTAGGATGACCAGACCAAGATGCCGGCAGTATTTCTTGCACCCCAGCAGCCAAAGCGGCGTCTACTCTTTATATGTCTATAGTGTGCACCATCAATGCAAGAAGGAACTAGCTGGAGAGAGAGACACATTTAAAAAGACAGCAGAGAGTTGATAGGCTGATGATAAGGGCGTGCCACTGAGCTATTGGATGACAGCCGCCACTGATTAACCAATGACAGCTCTGGAGCATGCAGCTGGAAGCAGGTGAGCTATTGAACGAGGGAGAGGAGAGTTAAACAACTGCTGTGATTGATTTCATAGTCTTCCTGACTGAACTTTCACTAGAGCTACATTTTACGTATGAACCCTAATAACATAAGAAACCCAAACAACATAATTTACCAGGACATCAGATCCTTTCATTTTAAAGAACCCAAACAGCACAATGAAGCCTAACAACATATTGAAATCGTACTACATAAGAACCCATCAGCAGAGGAACCCAAACAATATTATAAGCCAAAGCAACATAAGAACCCAAACCTCTTAATAACCTGATCAACACAATAATCCAACAGTAGAAGAACCCAAACAACATAATTCAGTGCTAATCCAATCAACATGGAACCAATAGGACCAAGGATGTTTGATGATGTAAGCAATTAAAAGAGACAAAAGAAGAACAGATAAAAGTAATAGAATGAGAGAAAAAGATAAAGGGAGACATTTTTAAAATCCCTTACATCATGCATTAAAAATGTAAAGTGAAGGTTGATTTCACGCACACCATGGTGCAGTCCATTTGAAAAGCAGCAGCAATAAAAGAAGATAAGCCTGAACACCCTCAGTGCCACAAAAAGTGTATGACATCACAGCTTTTAGATCCACTGGTGGTCGCCATAAAAACCATGATTCAATAAACTTTTAGAGGCATGTCCAAAGTGCTTTTGTTCCTCTATTTTTATTAACATATGTTAACTTTAGAAGCACTTCATGTTCCATATTTAGTTAATGATGTGATTACATGTCAGCTGCATTAAATGTAAGATTAACCCTCCAATTATCCTTGGGGTCAATTGGACCCCATTCAATGTTAAACGTCTCTAAATTAATGACCAACATCATTTTTTTATCTTCACATTTCATGACTCCTAATTTAATGGGGACAATTAGGAAAGCATCAAATTAAAATGTTGATGTGTTCCAATTTCCTGTAAAAAGAATTTACGCATCAGTGTTCCTTGGGGTCAATTTGACCCCAGGCTGTTTTAGCTGTATATAACATAAGAAATGTCAACATTTTACACACATTCATTTTGGTTGTTTTGGGTGATATTGAGGTCACTATAACCAAGGACACTTCCACATGTGACTGCAGGAGCTGGGATTGAACTTCCAACCTTTAGATTGAGATATAATATTTCCAGCCACCATGTCTCTGAAGACATTCAATGATGAGTCCTGTGTCAGACGTTTTGATAACATAGAAACAAGGTAGGGCTGACGAGAGCATGACGACTCACAGCAGTTTGATGTTCTGTTTTACAAATAAAGTCCTTCTGAATGCTTTACATTGTGTTTATGCTTAAAATATATTTTATTTAAAGGGCTATTTAGATAGTCAACAAAGAAACATAAAGTACCTGACATATAAACCTGGGTAACAATCAGGCTCTGGAGGTTTCAATAGCTGGGGTCAAATTGACCCCAATGATAAAAGATGTTAATAAATTTGAGGGTACCAGGAGGGTTAAGCTTTAGTAGTTAATCTGTAATGGTGCCTACTTGTACAGTAATCTACTTTTAATGTGTGATTATTTGCATAGCTACATGTTTAAGTTGCATTTTAAACGACCAATCACTGATCAGAGAGTCCCCCCCTCTTCTTCTAATGGCCTATATAACACATGTCTCTTAATGTACAGCGCCTATAGCATGATGTATCTCATCATATATTCAGGGCTGGACTTCAGCTCCTGGAGAAGTCAGCATATTGGGTTACCAGGCAGAATCTTGGCTTAAAAAAAGTGCATGTTGTTCTCTGTCTTGGCTGCTAGATGGCGATAAAGATCCCCTGCTTCTCCCTGCAGCCAGTCACACAGCCCGCCCTGTTGGTGTGTAATGAGATGGGGTCCCTGTCTCAGCTGTCTCCTAGGCAACCAGGGCTGGGGACAGGGAGAGGGCAGAGTGTGTGTGTGTGTGTGCGAGTGTGTGTGTGTGTGTGTGTGTGTGTTCTTATGTGTGTGTTAATGTGCGTTTGAAGTGGACCTTCACAACTGATGGGGGACTTTATGAGGATTGTCAGAGAGTTGGTGTGAGGCTGGAGTTTGATGTTTGTGTGGTGATGCTGCACAAGAGTCACCTTCAGAGAGAGGGAAAACTGGACGCCCTTGACATTGAAAACAAGTCATGAAGGACACTGACATGTTTTCTTTGTTTTTCTGTCACAATTAAACCGCTGTGCCACTCTGGGGAGATCTGAATACCAACATGAGAAAGGAGAGGCTGATGAGGAAATGCATTTTAGGGGAGGCCTGGACAAAATGTTGAGAATCTCAGAGGAGGAAAAACAAGCTCAGCGTCATGGAGAGCATCAGGTCAGAGGAGCCTCATTCAGCCTCTCCAGGATTCTGCAAGCTTTTTCTGTCATTGTTGTGTCTGAAATGCCTGATTTACCCGCAGCTTTTAGGAAAAGTCGTAGAGCAAGTCGCAAATTTTCTGTGTAAATGTGCCAGAGAGCGTAAACATGAAAGGAATTAAAATAAATTGTCATTCAATTCTTGGATCACAAAAAGAAAACAGGTACTGGATGTTTTAGCATAAATGTACTCTATGAAGCTTCTGTAGTTTGAGGTTCAAGACCCGGATGAAGACCTTAACATTGCAGACCTGAGGAGACCAGTATTCAGAGTCTGAGAGAAGTGAGTTTGGTGATGTAAAAATATGGTGATTGGTCAAAGTTGCAGAAAAGTGTTAAAGCAATAGACTGTATAAATAATGGACGTAGTATCAGTGATGTCACCCACCTGTTTCTGAAGCACTGTTTTGAGGCCAATTGTCGGCGGCAGCCATATTGGAAATGTTGAACTCAACATAACTGCTGTCAAGCGAGTGTGATGTAAAGAGGCGGGCTTTGAGCCTCCTAGCCAACAGCTACAGTGTTCCTGCCTGTCAACAAGTCAACTGTACCTCTCATAATGGAAAACTAGTAATACCTTAATATCTTCCAAATTGCCGCGTTGTGAAAAAATTCACCACCAGACTACACTGTATTTTTGTACCTGGCTGTAAACATGTTTATTTCAGCTGTAAAGATCGTCTTCTTTGAATTGGTGTGTATGTGGTTTCCAGTACTTCCGGAGCCAGACTCAAGTAAACACTTGAGGAACTGCAGTTTTGAACACTTCTGCATTGGCTTCAATTCTCGCAGTTGCCGCTTGGTTAAAGCACATACTATTTCTACTCAGGCTGTAATCGTGCAGCGGTCCCGGACTTGACTCCCAGCCACCACCCCGTGTTGCATGTCATCCCTAACTCTCCACAACCTAAATTCCCTGTCTCTCTTCAGCTGTCATATCAAATAAAGGTCAAATATCCTCCAACAAATAGATACAAAATGCTGAAAGGTTAAAATAATAAGGTTGCAAATAAGTTGCAGTGATTGGTTGAATTGGCAGGAATTCTCAGATTTGCATCTGTTCACAACAGGCGGCAACCTCCGGTCTTAAAATATGAAGCCAATGCAGAAGTGCTAGAAACTGCAGTTCATGGAGCGTCCACTAGAGGCTGGCTGCAGAAACACCGAAACCAGATACACACCCATTCAAAGAAGACAATCTTTACAGCAAAAATAAACATGTTTACAGCCTGGTTCAAAAAACAGATTAGGTCTGAGTAGCTAATTTCTATTATTTTGAAAGACATTGGACTTACAAGTTTCTCTAAATAAAGGATGTGGCTGATTTGATTGTCAGGTGGCAAACTGTAGCTGTTAGCAAGGAGGCTAAAGGCCCACCTCAACTGCACCTCTTTGCCTCTTAGTAGACCCTTTGTCCACCGGGGGAAGACCTTCTGAAAAACACAACAAAGTAGCAACATTTAAATCTCAAGAAGAAGATGGTTGTTCAAAGCTAGCAACAACCTCCGGACTTAAAATGTGAAGCCTATGCAGAAGTGCTAGAAACTGCAGTTCATGGAGCGTCCACTAGAGGCTGGCTGCAGAAACAAAGGAAACCACATATACACCCATTCAAAGAAGACGATCTTTACAACAGAAATAAACATGTTTACAGCCTGGTTCATACAACAGATTAGGTCTGAGTAGCTCATTTCTATTATTTTGAAAGACATTGGACTTACAAGTTTCTCTAAATAAAGGGTGTGGCTGACTTGATTGACAGGTGGCAAACTGTAGCTGTTAGAAAGGAGGCTAAAGGCCCGCCTCAACTGCACCTCTTTGCCTCTTGCTAGACCCTTTGTCCACCGGGAGTAGACCTTCTGACAAACCTAACAAAGTAGCAACATTTAAATCTCAAGAAGAAGACGGTTGTTTATAGCAAAGGACAACCTCCAGACTTAAAATATGAAGTGTTATAAAGTGTTATAAAGTAAATAAGTAAGATTTATTTAAAAACTGCAGTTCCTCGAGCGTCCACTAGAGGCTGACTGTAGAAACGCAGGAAACCACATACACACCCATTCAAAGAAGACGATCTTTACAGCAGAAATAAACATGTTTACAGCCCGGTTCAAAATACAGTTTAGGTCTGAGTAGTTCATTTCTCTAT